>NC_055986.1:32589931-32892961 GCF_018446385.1 Zingiber officinale | reverse complement strand
AAACTTAATCCTTAGTTCTTCTGTGGGAAACCTAGGGTCAGTGCTAGCATTAGAGGGTCCAGCACCAGTATTTGTTCGTTTCCTACTGTTTTAACAAAGGTATACTAAGAAAGGTTTCAAAGATAACTTCAAATAAATTTTCAGATAGGGGAAGAAGATTTACCGAGGAGCCATTGATAAGATATAGATCTGACGACCTCGGTTGAATCGCAACAGCGTCTTCACCGCAAGAAAATTTGATTTAAAATACTTTCGCACTTAGGTTTGGAGTGAACCTTGGCAAAAGTGAAGTTGTTGTGGGGCAAGGATTGGGGGCGCCTGCTGCCCCCTATTTATAGGGAACTCCGGGCGCCCGGATCCCTTCCTGGCGCCCGGGGTTGATTTAGGGCGGGGTGCCCGGATCCCCTTCCGGGCGCCCCGGAGGGGAATACCAGGGGCGCCCGTCCCTGGTTTTTGACCTTTTTTTTTTTAATTAGAGATTAGGTTTGAAGTTAAGTTTAAAAATAAAAATTTTTGAAATTAAAATTTTGAGTTCAATAATTTTTTAAATTAAATTTTGAAAAAAAAAATTTAAGTTTAAAATTAGAATTTTGAAATTAATTTTTAAGTTTAAAATTAGAATTTTGAAATTAATTTTTAAGTTTAAAATTAAAGTTTTGACATTAATTTTTAAGTTTTAAAATTGAAATTTTGAAATTAATTTTTTAAGTTTTAAAATTGAAATTTTGAAATTAATTTTTAAGTTTAAAATTAAAATTTTGAAATTAATTTTTAAGTTTTAAAATTGAAATTTTGAAATTAATTTTTAAGTTTAAAATTTAAATTTTGAAATTAATTTTTAAGTTTAAAAATTAAAATTTTGAAATTAATTTTTAAGTTTAAAATTAAAATTTTGAAATTAATTTTTAAGTTTAAAATTAAAATTTTGAAATTAATTTTTAAGTTTAAAATTTTGAAATTAATTTTTAAGTTTAAAATTAAAATTTTGAAATTAATTTTTAAGTTTTAAAATTGAAATTTTGAAATTAATTTTTAAGTTTAAAATTTAAATTTTGAAATTAATTTTTAAGTTTAAAATTTAAATTTTGAAATTAATTTTTAAGTTTAAAATTGAAATTTTGAAATTAATTTAACAAATTTAAGCCTTATTCATCTCACCCGATCTATATTGTCAATCAGGGAATCCTATGATTTTGTGAGATGAAATTGGATTGTTAATTGTGGAGTTTTGGTTTAACTTGTGTTAGATTCAGATTTAGCTTTGGTTTCCACAAATAGGCAATCTTCGGATAAACTTCTAAGCTTGGTGAGTCATATGGACGTCATTAGAAGTAACCAACCTTTCGAGATTTTCCGAATAGTCCTATCCACGGAGCTTAGTACTAAATCTTGGTCTAACTGATTAGGATCCATTTAAGGGTAGCTTCGGTCAGTTCCACTTGGCCAAATGCACCAGATCGAAGCCATATCTTTCTAGACATGTGATGCCCAAGCTTCCCTAACGTACTATCATCCAAAAATTTCACCAGTACCATGATTCAAGTTAAACTTGGTCTCTAATCCTAATTTCCCTACCGGGTTAGTTTGTTTTGGAGGTGCCAGCTATTTTGGAGCCTCCCCCTGAATTATTGGCCATTAATTTAAATTTTGGTTTTAGGTTTGTGTCGATTCTTTTTATAGTTATGGTTAACTTGGTGATAATTTTGTTGATTTTTAAAGTGTTTAGATTTTGAATTTGATTTAGGTTTGTATTTTGGATTTTGGTTTGGTTTATTCGATTTTATATAATGTATTTTTTCTTTAGGTATATAATATTGATTAAGTCCTATTTGCGTGGTTAAGCACGCTTTCGGAACCCAAGCTAGATTGGTTGATCTGTGTTGGGTTATTAATGATTTGAAGGTTTTATTTGAATTCGACTTATATCCTAGTCCGGTTTTATTATAGCATGCTTTTTGATTATTTAGGATTAAGTCTAGATTTTTTGATCTTGTTGTGAATTTTTCTAACATTTCTTTTAAATTGTTAATCTCATTTTTTTAGTGATAAATTCTCCTCCTCAAGTGTTAGATCTTGAGTTGGATTTGAATTTTTTATTTGTTCCTTGAGGTTTTGATTTTCCTCAAGAAGTGATTTGTTTTCATTTTCTTTTTTAGTTAATTTACTATTTAAACAGGAAATAATTCTAAAAAAAATTTTGTTTAAATTAAAATATACCTCATTCGGGCCTTCGGAAACGAGTACGGACTCGTGGCTTGTTTCGGGTTCAGACCCGTCTTCATCTTCCGACTCGTCTTCTGTTTCATCTTCGCGGGCCATCAGTGCGAGGTGGCTCTGATGTTTCTGCTCTTCTTCCTCCGATTCGTCCGAGGAGTCGTCCCACGTTGCTTTGAGTGCCTTCTTTTTGGTTGGCTTTGGTTTGTCGAACTTCAGTTTTGGGCATTCGTTCTTGTAGTGCCCCTTTTTATTGCAGCCGTAGCAAGTCACGTTCTTTTGTTCTGAGGGAGAACTGATCTTTTGAAGGTCCTTTTTGCTGAAGCTCCTTTTTCTCCTGGTGAACATTTTTCTTACCAAGTTCACCAGGTGTTCTTCATCTTCAGAATCTTGGTCGGAATCTTCTTCAAATTCAGGCTTGCTTTTCTTTTCTTTAGTGGAGCCTGCAAATAAAGCTATACCTTTCTCGGCTCTAGCATTAGTTTGTTCATGTAATTCTAATTCATAGAAAAGCTCATCTAACTTTAACTTAGAAAGATTTTTAGAAATTTTGTAGGCATCCACTATTGATGCCCACAAACTATTACGTGGAAAAGCATTTAATGCGTACCTTATTAAGTCTCTATTTTCCATCTGGTGGCCTATCGCATGAAGCCCGTTGAGGATGTCCTTGATCCTCGCGTGGAGCTGATTCGCCGTTTCACCTTCCTGTATTTTTATATTAAAAATTTTATTTAAGAGCAAGTCTCGTTTGGTTACCTTGGCGTCGCTCGTTCCCTCGTGCAGCTCGATCAATTTGTCCCACAGCTCTTTAGCGTTTTTGTGTGGACCGACTCTGTTTAGTTCTTCTCTTGTTAATCCGCACTGTAGAGTGTTGATTGCTTTATTTTCTGTTGACGCCTTCTTCTTCAAATCAGCTGTCCAGTCTTCAGGATCCAGTATATTCCCGGAAGTGTCTGCTGGAATTTTATAGGGTCTCGTAACGCTCATCCACTGGAATTTTATAGGGTCTCGTAACGCTCATCCACTGGTCGAAGTCTGTTTTGAGGTAAACGTCCATGCGCTTCTTGTTGGGACATCCTGTACACAGGTAAATAACCGAAAAAATATCCCAAGACTTGGTCTTGGATTAGTAGTGCGGGAAGAGAAAATAGTAGAAAAATCTAGATTGATGTTGCACCAATTTAGATTTAATTGCAACAAAAAAAAATGATAAACCAGTTTGGAGTTTAAGTGTAAAACTGAAGACCAGAAAAAGAAAAAAAATTTCACCCCCAGTCTGATTGGTGGTTGCACCAAATCAGAGCAGAACTGCTCTGATACCACTTGTAGGACCGTTAGATTCGATAGAGGGGGGTGAATATCGATTCGAAAAGTCGAGTGAAAATATGCAGCGGAAAAGTAAATGAACACAGTTGTTTTTTACTTCGTTCGGAGCCTGTGACGACTCCTACTCGAAGGCCCGTGGTCCTTGACCACTTTCGTTGGGCAATCACTAACAATTCGAATATAATTACAAAATGAATACAGAGAATGCTAGTGAAACAAAGTAATACCGACAAGAAAATTAACTAAAAACCGAAGGAGCACTTTGTCGGAGCTTTGTTGGCATCGCAGTAGAGCAGCAGGACCAACAGTAGAAGAGTTCTCAGATTGATGATCCTGAAGCTCCTGCCTGGGGCTTCTTTTATATGTTGCTCCGGGCGCCTGGATTCCTTCCGGGCGCCTGGAATGTGACGTAGCTGCTCAAACTGAGATGCTCCACGTGGCGATGACTTGGCTGGATATAATTTGTCTTCCGGGCGCCCGGACCTCCGGGCGCCCGGATCCCCTCCGGGCACCCGGACCACCTTGTTCCAGAAAACTCCCTTTTTCTGCAAAACAAAGTTAGTCCGAGGCAATATATATCCTGCAACATAGATTGTTAGCACATTTTACAATAGTGTGAATTAGCACAAATAGTATGACTTAGATTCCGTCTTTCCGAGACTGGAATCTAGTCACGATCTCGACTTAGACATCCGAAATGGATCTAAGCCTGATCAACGCCTAATGTTCCCTTCCCGGGAACACGTCCTCGCAGTCACTCCCCTCCAGTGCCTTACCTCACTTACCTGCCAGACGTCCGGTCAGCCCTTCGACCCGTCTGGACTTTTTGCCAGCTATCCGGTCAGCCCGTCAACCTAGCTGGACTTCTTGCCAAGCGTCCGGTCAGCCCGTCGACCAGCTTGGACTTCTCGCCAGCTATCCGGTCAGCCCGTCGACCTAGCTGGACTTATCCTGCACACTCGATCAGAGTGTTAGAAAACGACGAACCTAACTTAACCTGATTTGTCATTCATCAAAACCTGAGTTAGACCGTTAGTGCTAACCGCACCAACAGAAATATTCATAACCACCTCTTGCCTGGATAGACATAGGACCACACAAATCAGAATGAACCAGTTCTAACGCATCTTTGGCTCCATACCCCTTGGCCTTAAAAGGTCTCTTGGTCATTTTACCTTCCAAGCAGGATTCTCATGTTGGAAAGTTTTCCAACTCTAATGAACCCAAGAGTCCATCGACTACAAGCCTTTGAATCTTACTTAGGTTAATATGTCCAAGCCTTAGATGCCAAAGATATGTTTAGTTCATTTCCGAAGGTTCTTTTCTCTTATTAGAGTTAGAAGATGTGTTATTAATTTCCATATTTTGCTTTGTGGGAGAAATTGGATTTAAAGTGTATAAATTGCCAACTAATGCACCAGAACAGATAATCACCTTATTTCTCTTTATAACGACATTGTTACTAAAAGAGACTGAATATCCATCCAAATACAGTTTAGAAACTGAAATTAAATTCTTTCTAAAACTGGGTACATAAAGACAATTTCTTAAAATCAAATTTCTATTCCTATCAAAAGATAAGTAGACGTCTCCCACTACAACAGCCACCACCTTAGTAGCATTGCCCATGTAGACAGTTAACTCTCCATCAAATAGTCGCCGGGTTTCCTAGAACCCCTGCAAAGAATTACAGACATGATCAGTGGCTCCCGTATCTACACACCAGGTACTGGTAGATAACACCACTAAACCTGTTTCAACTACTAGAGTATGAGATATACCTTTATTGTTCTGGTTCCTACGAGGACAGTCCGCTTTCCAATGTCCAGACTGCTTGCAGATGAAGCACTTGCCCTTCGGCTTCTTCATTCCAGCTTTCTGTCCTGTACTCTGAGGTTTATTCACCTTCTTTGCTGAAAAGACCTGTTTCTTCTTCTTCTTGCCTTTCGACTTAGAAGTAGAACCATTTTCAGCATAGTGAATCTGAGAACTATGACGAAATATTCCTTCTGCTACCTGTAGTTCTGTTAGAAGTTCCGCCAACGTATACTCTCTTTTGTTCATGTTATAGTTCAGGTAGAACTGCTCAAAACTCCTGGGTAGCGTTTGGAGAATTATATCGACCTGGGTTTGCCTATCGATTTCTCCTCCAAGGACTTGTATTTCATTCAGATAAGCCATCATTTTGAGGATATGATCCCTTACGGGTGTCCCCTCAGACATGGTGGCTGTCATTAGCTTCCTCATTGCCTCTTGCCTAGCAGTCCGACTCTGGTGCCCAAAGAGTTCTTTGAGATTGTTCATTATATCATAAGTTGTTGGTAAATCTTGATGCTGATGTTGCAATACATTTGACATAGATGCCAAAATGTAACACCGCGCCATCTCATCAGCTTTTATCCATTTCTTATGATACTCAATCTCCTCTGGGGTAGAGTTACTGTCAGGTGCATCAAGGCAAGCCTCAGTCAGTACAAACTTATAGCTTTTAGCAGTAAGAACAATGTCCAGGTTTCTTTTCTAATCAATATAGTTGGGACCAGTAAGTTTGTTCTCTTTTAGTATAATGGCTAGTGGGTTGAAAGTCATCCTAAGAATCACAAAAATAAACTTTGGTCAAGACTCTAAATTTAGAATAATATTGATTCCTCAAACAATACTATTTTAAATTAACCAACACCTCAAATCACCGTGAATATTGCATGTCACGTTAGTGTGGGCGTATACAAGTTCAACATTTGTAAGAGGAGGGTGAGGCCCATTAATTTTATTATCTTGTCATCCTAACTTCATGACAAATAAAATTAATAGTTGGTTTCACTTTGGTCACACAATACAATAGCAGTGACTCCGTTGGGGAGGATACTATTGAATGCGTCTAAATGTATACCATTACTTGATACTAAGTCCATTAAATAGGATTGTGCCCCTTCAGTTGGAGAATATCACACACTCCTAAATAATTTCCTTTAACCATCCATAAAAGGAAGTTTGATCTAGTGATCCGCAACAAACCCATCCATTGTGGAGGGAGGCACTCAGAGCCAACATGCAAGCTTGTTACATCACTTACAAACCAGTAATGGAGACCATGGGATTTATTAAAATCCCTCTCCCACTTAGTTATTTAAAAATGAGGATTTTAACCTATGCTAGCATACATCACATGCATATAAACATCACAGTAAATAAAAGCAATAAATTTGAAAATTAATTTTCCAACTATTATGATCTTTTCCATCACTGTCTTCAATATGCTCCAACCCTAGCTGCTGCCATCTTTAGCCACCGCCATCGGGTCGAGTTGTCGCATCCTTCTTGCTTCTTATTCCGCTGCGCCTCTAGTACTCCAAAAGTACCTCGCCTTGCAAGAATCCGATCCGCGACAAAAATAGAATTTTACATATATCGATCCTATATTTCACTGTCTTCAATATACTCCAACTCTAGCTGCTGCCATCTTTAGCCACCGCCATCGGGTCGAGTTGTCGCATCCTTCTTGCTTCTTATTCCGCTGCGCCTCTAGTACTCCAAAAGTACCTCGCCTTGCAAGAATTTGATCCGCGACAAAAATAGAATTTTACATATATCGATCCTATATTCCACGAGGGAATGTGCATGTTTTCTAGATCGAACAAAAATAAAATTCTATAAATAATACAGCTCCTGCTGTATTTTATATATACAATCATGCACACAAATAATGTCCTTAACATGTCCAAGGGTCCAATCACACACAATATCAATAAGCCATAATAGTTGGAGCCTGCAACCAAAGAGTTAGCACATCCTACTATTTTCCTGCCTAAATTATGTATGACATATGCATAACCTATTTGAATTCTAATAATACACAGAGGCAAACCCTAGCTCTGATACCAATTATTGGTTAATCCTAGGAAAACGTACCGGTTCCACTGTACAAAAATTTTTGTACAAGTGTCGAACCTTTCCTTAAATAACCTATTGTGTTCTTTAGAAGTTAAATTAGGAATCGCAGACAGAACTTAACATCATTGATTCCAAATTTAACTTATCTGTTCTTAATGGTTTAGATTTGAATCGCAAGCGGAACTTAACACTATTGATTCAAATCTACCTAGATTATTAATTCCATAAATATTAATTTCCAAAATTGGCTTCCAGGACTGCATGGTGAGACACATGGCCTTCTTGGATATGGGAGCAACCACCACCGCCTAGGCAAAGCCTTTTAAGGAAGCTAATATTTATTTCCTTAAATAACTCTAGGTTAACCGAAAAGAAACAATCGAATCACAAATTCGAAAAAGAAGAAAACACAATATCAAAAAATAAATTCGATAAACTAGATCTAATTGCCTCTTGTATTTAGAATTCTTACAAATAAAATAACCAGTATGATGCGGAAGAAAACTACTAGTTATATCTTCTCTTTGTAAGCTAATGACCTCGAGATCTTCTGCCGTATTCCTCGCCTCGCCTTGGACGTCGTGTGGGCGACGATCCTCCAAGATGAACACCACCCAAAAGAGTCTTTCTTCTTCCTCTAGAATTCGGCCATCACCACCACCAAGGAGAAGAGATCAAAGGGAAAAGGAGAAAGGAGAGGGTCGGCCACCAAGAGATCACCCAAGCAAAAGAATAAGAGTTGTATCTCATGAAGCCCCCTCACCCCTTCTTTTATATTACTTGCCCAAGGCAAATTAGGAAAAACCTTTTACAAAAATAAAATCATCCAAGAGTTTTTCCTTTTCCCTTTTTATTTTTCCTTTTCTTTCCTCTTGATTGAATCAATCATCAATCAATGGTTGTGATCAATCCTATTTAGTTTAGGATTAAACTTGGCCGGCCCCTTGCTTGGGCACCAAGCAAGGTGGCCGGCCACCATGTTTTAGGAAAGGAATAATAATTTTTTATAAAATTTTACAAGAGAAAAAAAAACTCTTACAAAATTTTACAAGCTCTCTTTCCTAGAGTTAAAAAAAGTAAGTTTCTAAAAATTAAAACCATGTTTTAAAATTTAAAACTCTCTTATAAAATTTCCTTTTTTAACATGATGATAGAAAATTTTAATTTAAAAACTTATCTCCCTTTTTTCCTTAAACCATGAGGATGGTTAAAAAATGAAAGTTTTAAAAGTTTTAAAAACTCTCTATTAAAACATGTGGTCTAATTCAAATAAGGAAAGTTTTAAAAATTAAAATCTCTCTTTTAAAACTTATAGTTTTCTACAAAGAGAAGATTTTAAAAATTCAAAACACCCCTCCTATTTGAATTAATCTTGGCCGGCCCCTACAAGCTTGGTCACCAAGCTATAGGGCCAGCCCCTATAAGAGGATGTGGCCGGCCATTGCTTGGTCACCAAGCAATGGTCCGGCCCTCTTCTTGGACACCAAGAAGAGCCTTACATTTGGATGGACTTGAGGCTATAATGAGGCTACGACAGGACCTAGAGGAGAAATTGGTTTTGGCCTTCCGATGAGCTTGAGTATCCCGTGCTCGCCCTGAACACACAACTCAAGTTCATTGATAATAACTCATTTCACTAGAGAGTTATTACCGCACTACCGCACCAATCCCAAATTACATTATGGGCTTCTTCTTATCATGAGTGTGTTGGTCTCCCTGTGTTTAAGATTACGAATGTCCACTAATTATGTAAGTTACTGACAACTCACTTAATTAATATCTAGCTCCAAGAGTAGTACCACTCAACTTTATTGTCATGTCGGACTAGGTCCACCTGCAGGGTTTAACATGACAATCCTTATGAGCTCCTCTTGGGGCATTCTCAACCTAGATAACTAGAACACAGATATCTTCTATAATCAACAATACACACTATAAGTAATATCGTTTCCCAACTTATCGGGCATATTGATTTATCGAGCTAAACCTCACCCTTTGATAAGTCAAAGAAATAAATATTAAATATATGTGCTTGTTATTATATTAGGATTAAGAGCACACACTTCCATAATAACTAAGGTCTAGTTCTTTTACTAAGTCAGTACAAAAAGAACTTACCTAAATGATCCTACTCAATACACTTAAAGTGTATCAGTGTAATTTATTGGTCAAGATAAACTAATACTTAATTACACTACGACTATACTAATAGTTTGTTCCTTTCTATCTTAGTCGCGAGCAACTGTTTATAATTTTATTAACTTGTAAACTTAACTTTATGATAAATAAAATTAATAGTTGGTCCGTCTTTGATCAAATATTTGGTCAAAATCTTAGAATTTAAAATAATATTGATTCCTCAAACAATATCATTTAAATTTACCAACACCTCAAACACTGTGAATTTTGTATGCCACGATAGTGTGGACATATACAAATTCAAACATTTGTAAGAGGAGGGTTTTACCCATTAATTATCTTGTCAACCTAAAATTACCTCAAACACCATGAATTTTGTATGTCACGATAGTGTGGGCGTATAGAAATTCAATCATTTGTAAGAGGAGGTTTTACCCATTAATTTTATTTTGTCAACCTAACTTTATAATAAATAAAATTACCTCAAACACAATAAATTTTGTATGCCACGATACTGTGGACATATACAAATTCAATAATTTGTAAGAGGGGGATTTACCTAGCTTTATGATAAATTAATAGTTGGTTTTTCTTTGGTCACACAAATAATAGCAGTGACTCCGATGGGGAGAATACTATTAAATATGCCTAAGTGTATACCATTACTTGATACTAAGTCCACTAAATAGAATTGTGCCCCTTCAGATGGAGAAGATCACACACATCCTAAATAATTTCCTATAATCATTCATTAAAGAAGTTTGATCTAGTGATCCGCAAACAAAACTCATCTGATGTGGAGGAAAGCACTCAGAGCCAACGCGCAAGTTTGAATGCATCACTTACAAACCAGTAATGGAGACCGTGGAATTTAATTAAATTCCTCTCCCACTTACTTATTTAGAACGAGGAATTTTAACATGCACACAAGCACACAAACACAAGCACACACAGCATAAAAGGTAATAAATAAGAAAAATAATTTTCCAACTATTATGACCTTTATCCATAGCTGTCCTCCGTGTGCCATCAACCCTAGCTGCTGCCATCTTTAGCCACCGCCATCGGGTCTAGTCATCACATCTATCTTGCTTCTTTTTCCACTACACCTCTGGTCCTCAAATAGTCCCACGCCTCGCAAGGATACGATCCGCGATAAAAATAAAATTTTACATTTAGCGATCCTATATTCCACGAAGGGATGTACATATAATCTAGATCGAACAAAATGTAAAATCCTAATAACTAATACAGCTCCTGCTGTATTTAATATTACAATCATGCACACACATAAAATGCCCTCGACATGTCCGAGGGTCCAATCACACACAAACACAACATGGCCATAATAGTTGGATCTAGGATGCCTGCAACCACAGAGTTAATCTATTTGCACATCCTACTATTATCATGCCTAAATTATGTATGACATGTGCATAATTAAACTAAAAACCAAACACACAGAGGCTAAAACCTAGCTCTGATACTAATTGTTGGTTGCTACTCGGAATACCGTCCTAGTTCCCCTGTACAAAAATTTGTACAAGAATAGAACTATCCTAGCTACCCATGTGCTCTACTGAAGTTAAATTTGGATTGTAAACGATACTTAACATTATTAATCCAAATTGTCCTTCAGAAGTTAAACATGGATTGGAAACGATACTTAATATTTTTACTCCAAGTTTAACCGATGTGATCTTTCTAAGTTAAACCATATTACAGAAGTTAATCAAATATCTATTTCAAAGATCGGCTTCCAGGTTAAACATGGCGAGACACTAGGCCTTCTTGGGTATGAGATCATTCACCACTTCCTAGACAAAGCCTTTCAAAGAAATTGGATATTTAACTTCTTACTGTAAACTAGGTTTAACTATAGAGATCTCAATAGAAACACAATATCGAAACATGAAATTGAAACACAAAATTGATAACAAAAATGATAACATAAAATCGATAGCCTCTTGTGTTTGATTTTTCAAGATCTATACAAAGAACATGAACTAGTTATGATGCGGTAACAAATAACTAGTTATACCTTTCTTTGTAGCTTATAGACCTCTTAATCTTCAATTGTATTTGTCACGCCCCGGAGGAGTCCCTGCCAGAAGAAATTTCGACAGCATATCTCCTGTACGGGTGATAATCTGAAACTTCTACAAAGCCCTCAGGGCCACATATACATCGGCCAACACGGCTGGAACAATAACAATAGATAATAAGCAACATCCACACAGTTTAATAGTAAAACTAAACAAATGCTACGATAAGGAAAACCAAGTTAAAAATCCTAATCAATTACACTCATAAAGCTCAAAATCGATATCCTACTCCACTACACCCATAAAACACAAATCACAACGATCTCACCTCTTCTGCCATCCAGGCAGGCATGTAGCAAAAACAAATCCATTAAAACTCATCGACAATAAAGATAACACAATATTTAAGTGTCAAAACTAGAACAAGTCTAAAAAGTACAATACGAAAATCAAAAGATAAAACACATCCTCACGCTCTGCAGGGGACTAGCGACTGGAACTCCTCTAGACAACCTCAACCTGAAAATAGTAAATATCCACGGGGTGAGTTAACTCCTTAGCGGGTAACTACTGATATGCATAATAAAGTAAATAACAACTAGCACTAATCATGCATACAGTCTCCTGATATTAGAATGATAAATACATCTAAAATAAACAGGAGAAAATTGTACTAACCAGGACCTGGTGTATGGATAATCAACCGAGAAGTATAGGAATCCTGTATGCATGTCATACAAATGCATCCATCCAATATGTAGTATACAAGTGCAGCAAACACAAGAAATAAATACATCAATGCGTATGATGGCAATGACATGTCCTGGTCACACCTACTGCCAGTCAGCCATCTCACACATGATGGTGAGACCGAGTGAGTAGGGCTGTGACAACTGTGCACTCTGCCGTCACTGCTCTTGATGAGTGACCGAGTGGATGGGATATTGTCGGAGTACACCTATCCTCCTACCCCAAATCATAAGTGGGGGAGCGCAATGCTCTCATCGCCCTGAGACAATCCAGAGGAGGGATCCTTGACGTGCTACCATGCTGCGTCACGCTACCCATGAGTGGACCAGAGAAGCACTGACAGAGTAAACTGCCACACACTCTGCCTGATATACCATTAACCCATGAGTGGTGGTGTGTGCAGATCTATGTAACTGGCGATGTGCTCAACAATAATGGAGCCGACTATCGCGCAGCATGCAATCATGCGAGATGAAGCATGACAATAAGTATGGAAATATCTTGAACCTATCCATATATATAAAATGTGTACCATAGGACAAAGAATCAAATCAAAGGTACACAGATCAGATAAGGTATAAAAAAACCTAGGTCCTGAACATAATGAAGAATGGTTATGTCACTACCTCTATAAGCATGTATAATCAGGTAGGTACTAACATGAAGTGCATAACAAGTAAACAAAACAAGCATGTAACAGGTATCGGGTAGTGGCCAACCTATACAGATAAGAAACATAATCATTACTATTTGTTAAAAACATTACTATGCATATCAAATGACATATCTAAAATGATAAGTCAAAGTACCCGCCTCCAATATAGATCCAATCCGGTCCAAATCCGACGTCAAGATACTCATCTCGCGTCAAAGTCCTGTATCACCAATATAAATACAGTTTATTTAGCTACAATTCTCATAAATAGCTAAATAAAATCTCTAACCCTAAATTAGGGTAAAACCCTAATCAACATCACACTATTCAATTATATTAAAACCTAATCCACAATCCAACTCATACCTAATTCAACCCAATTAAGTATCTTACCTCAATCTCACATCCCCTAATACTGATCCACAGCCAAGGATGTCTCTGCCGAAATAGGATTAGCTGCTGAAACCCAATAAATAACCTGCACTTCACTGCCCGTATCAAAGTGGAGCTCAAGAAATCATCACACCAAACGATAACCTAATTCCATAACCCAATTTGTGCACCTTACCTATTCTTCTCTTATTGTTCGTGACATCCAAAGATCCAGCGATGCAAACTTCTAGCTAACAGGGATGTGATGGCTGAAAACCAGCAGATCCTCCAAAAACCACTGCTAGGGCATAAAGGAAAGGCTCAGATGTGGCTGCGGTGGGCCTGCACCGGCAATGAAGAGCCTCGGTAACAGTGTGAATAGGAGAGAAGCAAAAGAAGAAGACTAGGTCGAAGTTAACTTACCCTCAGAGTTCGGAACACCCTCCACTTCTGCGATTAGGTGGCACCGCCTAAATCTGGTGGCTCCGACCCAAAACTAGGGCACAGGGGAGGCAGTCGGCTGCCGGCGCGCAGAGATCAGAAGAGTGAAGCAGAGGAGAGGAGGGGAGACTGTGTCGGGTGATGGAGATGGAAGCTAGGGCAGAGGGCAGATGGAGCTCTGTCGGCAGTGAGCTCGCAGGCGATCGGCGGCCTCGGCGATGTTGGGCAGAGATGGCACAGGGAGAGAAGGGAGAGGCGGCGGCTGTTGGTTGCAACTCGGAAAACATAATGGTTCCACTGTACAAAAATTTTGTACAAAGGTCTGAACATTTTCCTAGCTACCATGTGTTCTTTTAAATTAAACTCGGATCGCCTGCGGAACTTAACACGTTTGATCCTAAGTTTAATTTATTTGTTCTTTTAGGTTTAGACTTGGATCTCCTGCAGAACTTAACACGTTCGATCCAAATCACCTAGGTTATTAATTTCATTAAATATTAATTTCTAAAATTGGCTTCCAGGACTGCATGGCGAGGCACATGGCCTTCTTGGATATGGGAACAACCACCACCGCCTAGACAAAGCCTTTTAAGGAAAGCTAATATTTAATTTCCTTAAATAACTTTAGGTCAACCAAAAGGAACAATCAAATCACAAGGAAAAGAAAAACAAAAGAACACAACATCGAAAACTAATTTGAAATACTAGAATCGCATGCCTCTTATATTTGGTATTTTTACAAAGAAATAAAACTAGTATGATGCGGAAATTAAATACTAGTATACCTTTTCTTTTGCAAACAAAAACCTCTAGGTCTTCTACCGTATTCCTCTTCTAATCCCGGATGTTGTGTGGGCAACGATCTTCCGAGACGAGAACCACCAAGGCACCTTCTTCTACCTTCCTTCAAGTTTCGGCCAAGCATATCTTCTAAAGGATGAAGAACCTTTTTCACCAACCAAGCTCCAAGGGATGCAAGCTTTCTCTCCTTCTTCCTCAAGCTAGATCCGGCCACCTCCTCCAAGCTCCAAGAGATAAAGGATTTCGGTCACACAAGAGGAAGAGAGAAAAGGAGAAGGGCCGGCCACACCAAGGAAGAAAAGAGGGAGAAAATAGAATAGAGTCGTTAGCCATGAAGCCTCCTCTACCCCCTCTTTTATAATCCTTGGTCTTGGCAAATAAAGAAATTTAATAAAAAACCTCCTTAACTCTTTTTCCATGAAAAAGAAAAATTATTTAATTAAAAATAATTTTCTTTTCTTAATAACAATGGTCGGCCACCTCAAGCCCCAAATCAAGGAAAGTTTTAATTAAAACAAGAATTAAAACTTCCTAATTTGTTTCCGGAAATTTATAAAAATTTCTCCAATAATTTTAATCTCTTCATGATTGGTTAATAAAAAGGAAATTTTATAAATTAAAATCTTTCTTTTAAATATGTGGATAAAAAGAAAATTATCTCTAAAAATTAAAATCTCTTTTAATCTACAAATAAGGAAAGATATCAAATCTTTTCTTAATCTCTTGTAGAAACTTATAAAAGAGAATATTTAATTTTTAAACTCTCTTGTAAATCATGAACATGGTTAAAAATGAAAGTTTTCTTAAAATTTAAAATCCACCTTTTAATCAACAAATAAGGAAAGATTTCAAATTTTAAACTCTCTTTTAAACATGTAGATGATTTACAAATAAGGAAAAATTTTGACAAAAATTAAAACCATCCTTTTAATCTACAAATAAGGAAAGAGATTAATCTCTTCTCTTAATCTTTTGTAGAAAGCTATAAAAGGAAATTTTTAATTTTTAAACTCTCTTTTAAAAATAATGATATCCACATAAGAAATAATTTTAATAAAAATCCTTTTTTAATATTTTAGTGGCCGACCACCTAAGCTTGGGACCCAAGCTTTGGCCGACCACCAACTTGGCTCATCCATTTGGTCTTGGCCGGCCCTAGCTTGGGTTCCAAGCTAGCTTGGCCGGCCCCATTGGATGGGTAAGAAGGTGGGTATGTGATGAGTATAAATCTCTATATACAAGAGGCTACGATAGGGACCGAGAGGAGGAATTGGTTTTGGTCTCCTGATGAAATTAAGCTTCCCGTGTTCGCCCTGAACACACAACTTAATTTCATCAATAATAATTCATTCTATAAAAGAACTATTATTGAACTACCGCACCAATCCCAAATTACATTTTGGGCTCCTTCTTATTATGAGTGTGTTAGTCTCCCTGTGTTTAAGATGTCGAATGTCCACTAATTAAGTGAGTTACTGACAACTCATTTAATTAATATCTTAGTCCAAGAGTAGTACCACTCAACCTTATCATCATGTCGGACTAAGTCCACCTGCAGGGTTTAACATGATAATCCTTATGAGCTCCTCTTGGGGACATTCTCAATCTAGATCACTAGGACACAGTTTCCTTCTATAATCAACAACACACACTATAAGTGATATCATTTCCCAACTTATCGGGCTTATTGATTTATCGAACTAAATCTCACCCATTGATAAATTAAAGAAATAAATATCAAATATTGTTGGATCGAGACGCGCTAGAGGGGGGGAGTGAATAGCGCTCGTGGCTATTTCTTTTTCAAATCGGAAAACTATCGGAGTTTAAAAACACGCAGCGGAATAAAGAACAAACACACACAGATAGACACGAGAGATTTTACTTCGTTCGGAGCCTAAGGCGACTCCTACTCGAAGGCCCGCGATCCTTGATCGCTTTCCGTGGGCAACAACTATAAGCTCGTAAAATGTACAATAAGATATTACAATTGAAAGAACTAAAACCAATTATACCGACAACAATAAAGTAGCAGAATCTGAAGCTCCGGGTTGTCGGGGACTTGTAACAGCACTTCTGGGCGTTTCTAGAGCAGCTTGTAGCGTAAGGATTGCTTGGAGTTCGTTGAAGAGAGCTGCTGGTCGAAACCCCTTATAAAGGGTGTTTAAGGCGCCTTCTACTGTTCACCAAGGCGCCTTGAATGGCCGAGTCAGCCGCGGAGATAAGGGGCGAACTGGTTGAACCTTATCACAGATTCAAGGTTCACAGGGCGCCTTCATCTGTTCAAGGCGCCTTACACTGTTCACCAAGGCGCCTTGAACAGCTTCTCGCAGCCAGCTCCTTGCCTTGCACCCGAGGCGCCTCCAAGCTCCATGAAGGCGCCTCGGACACTGTTCATCCGAGGCTTTAGGTTGCTCCTTTGCCCCTGCAAGATACGTTAGTCCCAAACACTACCCTGCAACACAAAGTTAGCACCTAATGCAATAAATGTGATAAATGAAGTATAGACAGTCTCCGGACTGTCCGAGTCTGACTTCGGGTTTCTGACCGAAAACCCTAGGTCGACCCGACGCCTACTGTTCCCTCTACGGGGAACGCGTCCTCACCTACTCCTCTCAGGAGATTTACCTAATGCCAGTCCGGTCTTCCAGACCGACTGCACTTTCCGCCTAGGGTTACCACCCCCTAGGACCTAAGGTTACCGCCCCCTAGGATTTTTCTCCACCTAGGTTTACCACCCCCAAGGACCTAAGGTTGCCGCCCCTTAGGGTTTTCCTCCACCTAGGGTTACCGCCCCCTAGGACCTAAGGTTGCCCCCCCTTTGGACTTTCCTTCACCTAGGGTTACCACCCCCTAGGACCTAAGGTTACCCCCCCTTAGGATTTTCCTTCACCTAGGGTTACCACCCCCTAGGACCTAAGGTTACCCCCCCTTAGGATTTTCCCTTGCCTAACCGCAGTTAGGACTTTCCTGAAACCTTATTTAACCACGTTAGATAACAAGGAATCTTAACTTTGAATCCCTTATGCATTATCAAAACTGAGGTTCGATCGTCGGATGCTTACTGCACCAACAATCTCCCCCTTTTTGATTATGGCAACCAAAATTCAAAGTTAAGTAAAAATGCAATAAAGATACGCATAAATAAGCACAGGCATAAATAAAGCATAGACACATTCACAACAAAATTTTCATTTTAATTTTAATTTATAATATTCTTTGAATTTCTTCCTACTCTCCCCCTTTGCCATATATCAAAATACCCAAGAGAGTGAAGAAAATCTGGGCCTTAGCTTAACTTTTAAAGATAATTTTTAATCTTATCTTCCAATCTTTTAATTTACTTTTGATAAACACTTAGTTTTTCTTGTAAGAGGTGTAATCATAATTTTGAAAGAAAAATTCTTCCTTTAGTTTGAGAGATACTTTTAGCTGAGATAAAGTTATTTTGTCTTTAAACAGTAACTTAGCAAATATTTGTGATTTCAAAAAGATTTAGTTTTAATTTTTTTTTAAAAAAAAAATTGTTTTGATGAAATTTTGAGAATGCTTTGGAAAATACTTAGCATTTTCAGCCGAACTTAGCATTTGAAAACAATTGTTTTGAGAGATACTTAGCTAATTTTTTTTTCTTGCCAAGTAGCTAAGTTTTAGAAAATAATTTAACTAAGTGTAGTTAGAGAAAACTTAATTAAGTACTCAGCTTTGAAAACATTTAGCTTATAGAGGAGTTATAATTTAAAAGTCAGGTCATAAATAATTTTAATTTTAAAGCTAAGTTAAAAATAGCTTGAATTTTCGAAGATATGCCAAAAATAGTTTTTAATTTTAAGGTCAAGTTAAAAATTTTAAAGAAAAACTAATTTTAAAACCGACTCAAAATCACTCCCCCTTAATTAATGCCTTAATACATTTTTGAATTCAGGAGTTCAAGCATGAGAGGATCAAAAATTATTTTCCTAATTTTCCATCTCAGTCATTCTAGATTAACAAGCATGTTTAGCATATGAGTGAGTGTGAGATGGAGTTTACTTTAATTTACAACATTCCAAATAAGTGACCATTATTTTGAAGATTTTTCAAATAATTTTAAAATGAAGTTTAAAAAGATTTTTCAAATAATTTTGAAATGAAGTTTAAACAGATTTTTAAAATGATTTTGAAGGATTTTTCAAATAATTTTGAAATGAAGTTTAAACATATTTTTAAAATGATTTTGAAGGATTTTTCAAATATTTTGAAATTAAGTTTTAAAAGATTTTGAAATTAATTTTTAAAGATTTTGAAATGATTTTTCAAAGATTTTGAAATGATTTTGAAAATATTTTGAAATTAATTTTTAAATATTTTGAAATGTTTTTGAAATGATTTTTCAAATAATTTTTAAAAGAATTTTGAAATTAATTTTTAAAGATTTTGAAATGATTTTGAAATTAATTTTTAAAGATTTTGAAATGATTTTTCAAAGATTTTGAAATTAATTTTTAAATATTTTGTAAAGATTTTGAAATGATTTTTCAAATAATTTTTAAAAGAATTTTGAAATGTTTTTGAAAAGATTTTTTTAAAAATAATTTTGAAAAGATTTTTAAAATAATTTTGAAAAATGAATTTTGAAATTAAGTTTTAAAGATTTTGTAAAGATTTTTAAATTATTTTCAAATTATGTTTTAAATCAATTTTAATTTCTTAGTCATCTCACCCGATCTAAATTTTCAATCAGGGAACCCTATAATTGTTGTGAGATGAATTGAGGTTCAATTTAAGGGTTTGGTTTAACTTTGTGTTAGATTCAGTTTTAGCTTTGGGTTCAACAAAGAAGCATTCTTTGGATAAACTTCTGGGCTATGGTGAGTCACAAGGAACTCATTAAAGTAACCATGCCTTCAAGGTTTTCCAAATAGTCCTACCCATTGAACTTAATACTAAACTTTGGTCTAACTAGTTAGGATCCATTTAAGGGTAGCTTCGGTCAGTTCCACTTGGCCAAATGCACCAGGTCGAAGCCATATCTTCCTAGACATGCGATGCCCAAGCTTCCCTAACGTACTATCATCCAGAAACTTCACCAGTACCGTTGGTTAAGTTAAACTTAACCCATTTTAATCTAACCTTAATTACCCTGCCGGGTAATCTACTCTTGTTTACCCTTATCGGGTGGATTAATTTCGGAGGTGCCAGCTATTCTGGAGCCTCCTCCTATGTTATTGATTTACGTTTTATTAAGTTAAGTAAATAAAAGGTACTTGATTATAACTTGGTTTGTACTGTTTAAGTTTTACTTTAGATTTATAACCCCAAGTCTAGATTTCATGATTTGACTAAATTATTAACAATCTTCTCTAATTTATCAATTTTATCTTTTAAAATATTATTTTGTATTTCTATTTTTCTAAGAGTTAATTTCTTATTTTTATTTGAATTAATTTTGTTCATTACATTATTAGCATGCATATCTAATTTTGAAGAGAAATCTATACTAGAGCAAGCAGGATTAGTTAAGCTAGTGCGATCATGTGTTGCAAAAACTGGATTTTCATATAATGTAAATGTACTAACCTTGATTTCTCCCTCTGGATTCTTGAGTCTTCTTTCTGGGCATTGTCTTTTGCAATGACCCATTAGTTGCATTTGGAGCATTTGATGTATTTCTTCCCTCTCCTGATCATTTTCTCCTTCTCCTCCGATTGTGTCGGTCGAGTCTTACGAGTGGGGTAGTCGTTTCTATAGTGCCCTCTCTCCCTACACTTAAAACAGATTATGAGAGATTTACAATTTGAATTTACAATTTTACCTTTTAGATCCGTGATAGGATCCTCCCCCTTGACTGTTGCCATTTCAAATTCTGACTCAGATTCAGATATCTCGTCTTTGGCCATCAGTGCTATGATATCGGTTTGCTCTGATTCTTCTGAGTCTGGTTTGAAGGTTGACTCTGAGGATTCAATTTCAGATTCGGACTCAGGTTCTTTTCGATCTTCTAACTTTGAAGGGATCTCATAAAGCTTGAGCACTTTCTCCCAAAGCTCCTTAGCATTGTTGAACTTTCCAACTCGATCAAGATCTGAATTTGTTAGTCCGCATAGGAGAATGTAAGTTGCTTTTGCATTTTCTTCAAATGTCCTTATTGTTTGTGCATCCCACTTGTCACAGGTGATGAGTACACCTTCTTTGGTGGGGAGAGTGAATCCAATATGGACTATGGTCCATATTTCTGCTTCGGTCTTTAATTGATGCTCCACCTGGTCTTTCCAGTATCTGAAGTTCTCGTCAGACAGAAGTGGTAGGCATGTGGAGTTGTACCCATCTTCGTAGGCCATTAGAAGGAATCTCGCAAAATTAACACAATAAAACTTGTTCCAAAACTTGGTCTTGGATTAGTAGTGCGGGAGAGAAATAAAAATAGTAATTCAGGAATTTCGAGAGAAAATAATAAAATATTATTAAAATATTATAAAAAATATTACTACAAATTTTTGAAAACACGATATTTCAGTAATTCCAATCAATGGTGAAAAGATGAAAATGGATTTTTTGAAAACAGTTTTGGAGGGAAAAAACGAAAGGCGTAATAAAGAAAAAATGCTTGAATGGTGGTTGCACCAGTTCAAAGCGACCCCGCTCTGATACCAATTGTTGGATCGAGACGCGCTAGAGCGGGGGGAGTGAATAGCGCTCGTGGCTATTTCTTTTTCAAATCGGAAAACTATCGGAGTTTAAAAACACGCAGCGGAATAAAGAACAAACACACACAGATAGACACGAGAGATTTTACTTCGTTCGGAGCCTAAGGCGACTCCTACTCGAAGGCCCGCGATCCTTGATCGCTTTCCGTGGGCAACAACTATAAGCTCGTAAAATGTACAATAAGATATTACAATTGAAAGAACTAAAACAAATTATACCGACAACAATAAAGTAGCAGAATCTGAAGCTCCGGGTTGTCGGGGACTTGTAACAGCACTTCTGGGCGTTTCTAGAGCAGCTTGTAGCGTAAGGATTGCTTGGAGTTCGTTGAAGAGAGCTGCTGGTCGAAACCCCTTATAAAGGGTGTTCAAGGCGCCTTCTACTGTTCACCAAGGCGCCTTGAATGGCCGAGTCAGCCGCGGAGATAAGGGGCGAACTGGTTGAACCTTATCACAGATTCAAGGCACCTTCCACTGTTCACAGGGCGCCTTCATCTGTTCAAGGTGCCTTACACTGTTCACCAAGGCGCTTCCGTGCATACTTCAGCTCCTTTGCACCCGAGGCGCCTCCAAGCTCCATGAAGGCGCCTCGAACACTGTTCATCCGAGGCTTAGGTTGCTCCTCTTGTGCCTGCAAGACATGTTAGTCCCAAAATAGCAACATACCCTGCAAGACAATGTTAGCATATAAATAACAGTATGAATATTGAGTGTGACAGTCATTGGACTGTCTAGGTCTGACTTCGGATCTCCGACCGGAAACCCTAGGTCGACCCAACTCCTACTGTTCCCTCTGCGGGGAATGCGTCCTCACCTACTCCCCTCAGGAGAGATTACCTGGTGCCAGTCTGGTCCTCTAGACCGACTGGACTTTCTGTTTAGGGTTACCACCCCTAGGACCTAGGGTTACCGCCCCCTAGGATTTTTCTCCACCTAGGGTTACCACCCCCAAGGACCTAAGGTTGCCGCCCCTTAGGGTTTTCCTCCACCTAGGGTTACCGCCCCCTAGGACCTAAGGTTGCCGCCCCTTAGGGTTTTCCTCCACCTAGGGTTACCGTCCCCTAGGACCTAAGGTTACCCCCCCTTAGGATTTTCCTTCACCTAGGGTTACCACCCCCTAGGACCTAAGGTTACCCCCCCCCTTAGGATTTTCCCTTGCCTAACCGCAGTTAGGACTTTCCTGAAACCTTATTTAACCACGTTAGATAACAAGGAATCTTAACTTTGAATCCCTTTGCCATTATCAAAACTGAGGTTCGATCGTCGGATGCTTACTGCACCAACAAATATATGTGCTTGTTATTATATTAGGATTAAGAGCACATACTTCTATAATAACTGAGGTCTTTGTTCCTTTATAAAGTCAGTATAAAAGAAACGACCTCTAATGGTCCTACTCAATACACTCTAAGTGTACTAGTGTAATTATATAGTTAAGATAAACTAATACCTAATTACACTACGACCTTCCAATGGTTAGTTCCTTTCTATCTTGGTCGTGAGCTACTGTTTATAATTTATAAGGTACTGATAACATGATCCTCTGTGTGTGACACCACACACCATGTTATCTACAATATAGATTAATTGAACAACTACATTTATCATAAATGTAGATATTTGACCAATGTGGTTCTTTATTTCTAGATAAATGTTTATACCAAAAGCTAGGCTTTTAGTATACATCCTAACAATCTCCCACTTATACTAAAAGACTAAGCTGCTATATTTGCTGTCATGCATCTGAATCCCAACCCTTCAACATGCCCATCAAAAGCTCTTGCCTTAAGGGCCTTAGTGAAAAGATCTATAGGTCATCATCTGATGCAATCTAGGCAGCAACAACTTCTCCTCATTTATACGATTTCTCGTATTGGGTGGTACTTGTGCTCTATTGTGTTTACTTGCCTTATAGACTCATGATTTCTTCGAGTTTACTACTGCACCACTATTATTACAATAAATTGTAATAATCTTTGGACAAACCAGAAATCATATCTAAGTCTATCTTGAGGTTTTTGAGTCATTCAGCTTTTATGACTACCTCAGCGGCTTGCCATATACTCAGCTTCTATGGTGGAGTCCAGAAAAACACCTATGCTTATCACTCTTTCATAGTTATGTCTTTACCTCCTAAAGTAAACACAAAACCCCGAGGTTGACTTACTATTGTCCCTATCCGATTGGAAGTCAAAATCTGTGCAACCCACAGGGACCAAATTAACTGCCTTGTAAGCTAGCATATAATCTCTAGTACCTCTAAGGTACTTCAATATATGCTTTACTACAGTCCAATGTCCTTGTTCAGGGTTACTTTGATATCTGCTAACTATGCCCTTGGCAAAATAGATTTCTGATCTTGTGCATAGCATACATTAGGCTTCCGACAGCCGAAGCATAAAGAACTGCCTTCATTTCCTCTATCTCCTTTGATGTCTACGGAGACATCTCTTTAGATAAAGTTACTCCATGCCAAAAAGGTAAGAAACCTTTCTTGGAATTATGCATGCTTAAAATGAGCAAGGATTTTTTCGATATATGAAGCTTGGGATAAGTAAAATATTCTTTTCTTGCGATCCCTTATTACTTTGATCCCAAGAATATATACATTCTCCCAAGTCCTTCATATCGAATTGTTTGGACAACCATACCCTTACTTCTGACAACAATTTGATATTGTTTCCAACTACCAAAAATGTTATCTACGTATAGTACAAGAAATACCACCACGTTTCCATCACACCTATTGTATACACAAAACTTATCCGGTTACTAAATAAATCCATAGGTCTGGATTACTTTGATAAACTGGATGTTCCAAGACCTTGAAGCTTTGCCTCAGTCCATAGACTGTTTGAGCTTGCACTCAAGATGCTCTTTGCCCTTTGCAATGAACCCTTCTGGTTGCTTTATATGGATGCTTTCTTCAAGATTTCCATTAAGGAATGCTGTCTTGACATCCACTTGCCAAATAGATAAAAGAATCCGGATAGACTTAAGCATGGCTACCAGTGAAAAAGTTTTCTTTTTCATCAAGCCTTGCTTTGAAAGTTTTCACCTTCCTGTCTATCCATATTTTCCTATTGTAGACCTATTTTCACCGAATGGCTTTTACACCATCTAGTGGTTCTACAAGCTTCCAGATTTTATTAGAATACATATATTCTAATTCTGTATTCATTGGTCTTTGCCAAGATGCTGCATCTTTATCTTGGAATGATTCATCATATGTCAGAGATCAGGCTCATGTTCATTTAGGATCAAGTCCAAAAACTCTCCCAAAACATGAATCTTTTAGGTTTGCTTGACAACCCTCCCACTACGATGATGCACTGTCTATAATTGTGTATCAATTGTGATACGTGTTGCAGTTTCTTGTGATATTTCATCTTGTACAGTTGGTACTAGATTAGACGTGTCTTTTATTAAGTACAAATTTACTTATGAGCTTGTGGTTTATTATATAGTCCTCTTCTAAAAATCAGTCATTGATGCTAACAATGACCTTCTGATTTTTAAGACTATTAACCTACTTTCGTTTCTCTAGGATAACCCACAAACAAGTGAATTCCTATCCAACTTATCATTGTCTCTCTTCAGCATATGTGCTGGACTACCTGAATCCGAATATGCTTCAAAATAGGCTTACGCCTATTCAGCAATTCTATATGAGTAGAGAGTTCTGACTTTGGAAGGTACTATGTTCACTTTCTTTTTCAGAGTATATCCTTAAAAAGAACTTGGTAATTTTTTGAATAACTCATCATCAATCTAATTATTTCCATAAGAGTCCTATACCTTCTACTACACCATTCTAAACCTGGTACACCCCAACAGAATGGTGTAGTTAGTTGGGATAGAATCCCCACTTTTTATAAGTGACTCCTAAATTGTCCCAAGAGATACTTGCCACAACGATCTTACCATAGTGACTTGATACTTTTACTTTAACGTTTCTCCGCATCAGCCTTGTACTCTTTGAACTAATCAAAGCACTTAGTCTTGCGGCACATTAAGTAAATGTATTTGTATCTTGAATAGTTGTCTATAAAATAGATGAAATATTCGATACTACCTCTTGTCTGGATAGTCATAGGATCGCACAAATCAGAATGAACCAATTCCAATGTATCTTTGGCTCCATACCCCTTATACTTAAAAGTTTCTCGGTTATTTTTCCTTCCAAGTAAGACTCGCAGGTTGGAAAGATTTCCACTACCAATGAACCCATAAGTTCATCAGTTACCAATGAATCCTACTCAAGTTAATATAACCTAGCCTTAGATGCCAAAGATATAATTGGTTTATTTCCGAAGGTTGTTTTCTCTTAGAAGATATGTTACTAATTTCCATTTGTTGCATCGTGAGAGTTATTGGATTTATAAATTGCCAACCAACGTACCAGAACAGATAACTTTCCTCTTTTTCTTAATAACAACTTTGTTATTAAAAGAAGCAGAATATCAAGTTCTTTGAATAGTTTAAAAACTGAAAACTAGTTCTTTCTAAACTTGGTACGTAAAGACAATTTCTTAAAATCAATATTTTATCAAAGGATAAACATCTCCCACTGCAACAGCTGCCACTTTTACAGCACTGCCCATGTGGACGGTGTTTTTATTTTCATTTAGTTGTCGGGTTTCCTGGAACCCTGCAATGAATTGCGGACATGATTAATGGTATCTATATCTACACTCCAGGTTCTGGTAGATAACACTACTAAACATGTTTCAACTAATGAATTAAATACACCTATATTGTTCTTAGTTCTAAGAAGACAGTCTACCTTAATGTCCAAGTCCTATTTCCAATTATTACAATTGGGACTACTAAGTCTTTTCTATAGTATAACAACTAGGGAATTGACAAATATTTTAAATCCTAAGAATCACAAAAATATTTGGTCAAGATCAATTCCTTAAAATCCTCATGAATTTTGTATGTCACGATAGTGTGGACGTATACAAAAACAAAGAGGAGATTTTATCCATTTAATTTTATTATCTCGTCAACTTTACTTTATGACGAATAAAATTAATAGTTGATCTGTCTTTGATCAAATATTTGGTCAAAACTTTTGAATTTAAAATAACATTGATTCCTCAAACAATATTATTTAAATTCACCAACACCTCAAACACCGTAAATTTTGTATGCCACGATAGTGTGGACGTATACAAAATTTAAACATTTGTAAGAGGAGGGTTTTACCCATTAATTATCTTGTCAATAAATCTTTATGACAAAATAAAAATTACCTCAAACACCGTGAATTTTGTATGCCATGATAGTGTGGACGTATACAAAATCAAACATTTGTAACACTATGTGAAAAACGGCTTTTTACTTCGTTGATTACCTGAAGTAAAAGACCTATTTTTACCGAAGTAGACACGCGTGTAGTAAAAAGATTCATTTTACTTCGGATAAACTCCGAAGTCGTAGGCCCAGAAAAAACGAAGTCGTATTGGGTGTCGGGTTCGGACATATTACGAAGTAAAAAGTGCATATAACTTCGTTGGTTTTTAAAAACACCGAAGTAATTAATCCTTTTCGACTTCATCGTTTAGTATTTGTTGTGAAGTAATATACCTACTTTAACTTCGGTTAAAAATGAAGTAAATGGATTACTTTTACTTTGTCATATATCGTTAATTCCTGAAGTAATTATCGATTAAATTACATTTAGCTTCGTTCTGGATCGAAGTAATAGATAGATACTACTTCGAAATTTTTGGTAATAATCGAAGTAGTTGATACTATTTTACAGCAACAAATTATATTGCTTCGAAGTTATAAGTAGATTTTACTTCGGATTTTATGAATAAAGTGAAGTATTTTTTCTCTTTTTACTTCATTATTTTTAGACTTCAGTAATTTTGAGCATCACAAAAGGTAACTTCATAAGCCTTGATCAAAATAAGCCATGATTTCAGCATATGTTTATACAAAACAAATCTTCCTAAATATGATCAAAATAAGCTATAAAAAACCAAAAACATGTACTGGTTCATTCACACAACCTGCAATTCACTTCAAATACGAGTACACAAATTCACTCCATTCGATTCTCACGTCATCATATTGTGTCTGCGTATAGTACTGGTTCTTCACACAACCTGCAAACTGCAATTTAGAAAGAACCATCATGTTATGTTTTGTAACTGAAAACACTAAATCAAAACACAGTAAGTTGACAAAAAAAATCATGAATTAAATTAACAAAAGCATGATAAGACAAATAAATATGTATTGTTATATGCACTCTTATAGTAACAATAACATTTCATCAAATGTGTAATAAAAATGATCCAACAGTTTTTTGAACCTTAAGTTTTAGTAGTTCCAATCGCATGGTGATTAGATGCTCAGTTAAATTAATGTATTGCATTCTCAATTTCACATGCACTATGACAAAAAAGCAAAAAATTGTACAATGAGACTTGCTCAATAATCACACAACACGAAAGTACTGAATTAGCGGTGTGGACAGATAACTGGATCTTTCAAGTAGCCTAGCTGATATGCTGAACATTTTCTTATGGTAGCTTGGGCATGGTTCTCATGGAGATGTCAGTATTCTACCCACCTTGGTCATAAATAATGTTCAATATCGAGGTATGACTTATGATCCCTTGTCTCTCATCTTAAAACATCTAAATTTCAACTCATAATACAGTTTATATTTTGATGCCTAAGGTTCTATTGGATTTGATTTAAACTAAGCACGTGTCTAGAAAGGTTTTGTCATTGTTATTAGCAAATGACTAGTATTAATTAAAAGCATTTTATAACATTAGTGCTAATAGCAAGACTATTATAGTTGTTCCTTGACAGCCTTCTATATTCTCAATCATCGTCAAGCAGAAATTTAATAGTTTATTAGGTCTATAAGGTAACCATGCCCAAATCAGTTACTAATTTCCCTCAGCTACTAATAAAACTATGCATAACACAGTTTTGTATAAAACCATAAACAGGGTGTCATCTAAGGGCGAGGAAAAAAAAGAAGGAAAGAAGCCATATTAAAGCATGAGAAGAAAGCAGTAGCAGGGCGTGAACGATTTGATTCAGTATATGCATTCCTGTTCAAAATGGAAGAAATTCACACACCTTCCTCTCCAACTGTAGATCCTCACATTCAACAATCTCCTTCATGTACCGCATGACACAGTAGTATCCACATTCAACACAACCTTGTTGTTTGAGATTACCCTAATGAATCAAAGTTAATGCAAAGTGAAAAACCAAATATATAAGAACCAGGAATGCATGTTTTCAATAAGACATACCATCAACTGTTTGAAAGTTGGTCGTTTTGGATTACCCCTCATACAAAGGTACGTCCTCACTCCACTACATTGTAAAAATAGAACTTATTTCATTTCATATTTGCTAATCAATCTATTCATAATCTACATAATCTAAAACATACTTGCACACTGTAGTTTTCCAAGCGTTATCTCGGTTCCTATTACCCATTGAGTCCAACAAATAAATTGTATCTTTGTCCTCGTTTATAACGGTCAAGATCCAGTGGTTCCTGCACGATTGTCAATATATAGCTAAGCTACTATGTATTAGGAATTGAGCAGGGATTAAAAATATACCCAGTGTTGTATGGGATAAGGCATATGCTGTCTCCGTTTGATGCTTTCAACTGATTAGCAATGTGTTGTGAAGAGGTACTGCCATCTTGAGCGGCTGGTATTTTGTTGGGATCCACAAACGACACATACTCAGCCCTGTTTGTTTCCTTCAAGTACTTGTACAAGTAACTGCATTCAAGTAATAAAAAACATGGTTACTTAAGACATGAACTCATGCAAAGAGAAGAATTGTATATAAGACATAACTTACCCCATGTAAACCAAAATTTGCCTGGACCCTATCTCTCTCATTTCCATACAGCGCATGATATCCTCTCTCAACAACGATGTACTCACATTACGTCCAAACATGGCTTCATCAAATTCGATAGGAATGGTCTCCTCCTCAGTCATCAGTCTAACAACAAAAGAATACAAAAACTTGCATGGCATTGGTAGAGCACTTTCAACTTCCTTGAATTTATTTTTCTCATCAGGAACCTCCAAAATAGCAAATGGTGGTGCAGGTTTCTCCTTTTTTTGTAATTTTAAATAATTGTAGCAAAATATACAACTATAGCAACAGAAAAGTGAACTGAAAATACCTTTGTCGTCGGAAATATCACCAATTCTTTTGGCCAGCCAACCACAGTTCCAACAGCATCTACCATTACTATTGGTCCCGACTTAAGTGGAATTGGAAGCTCTGCTTCCTCCTGTAAAACAACATCAACAGACACCTTTAAGTTGCCTTCCCCAAGTGGAGCATTGTGCAGCATTACATTTGGGCCTCCGTCGGATACTATTGTGCCATATGCCACCACATTCCCCTTATTCTTCAGAGCCAAATGACATTTTTTCCCCTGAACAATAAGATATTATCTTTTAATATCTGAAGCTAGGAAACAAATTTAATGTACCAAATATAATACAAAACCTGATTGAATGAATTGTCGCATTCAAAAACTTCCACATCATCTTCCAATATTTGAACTGCCATGTGCGATGACTTGTTAGATGCTACACATTCAGAAACTCGATCACTTATTTCTGGCATAAATCGAGCAAGAAGAGCCTTCAGTTTTTCAACTTCAGCTTTCAAAATCTTTGTTTCCTCCGCTTGCTCTTTGAAGTTTTCAGCCAAAGCCTTTGACACCAACTCCCTCTTCTTCCTTGGAGTTTTGAAGTAGACTTGGGGCTTCACAAATCCCCCTACACCTCTAACCCTTCCGTAAGGTTCTTGGCTCCCTAATGCAGTAGTTAATACGTCATTGCTTCCAGAAGATATGAACTCTCCCCTCTTTTTTTTTGTCCAACAATTCGTCCTACAAATATGGAGGTAACATTAAATATCCAATGAAGACACTTTTTCACTTATTATGAATGAACTTGAAATAAAACTAAAATAATACAATTTTTTCAGCAACTTCAGCAGTCTCTGTATTTGTGATGTTTCCGAATTTGTCTTCGCGGGCCTTACGCCAAAGGAATGACCTATCAACTTCCTCATCCTCCCTGAATATTTTTCTCTGCCTCTACAATTCCAAAAAACGATCATTTAAAACATGGCGTACTACATGAAAAGGATAATATAATGTTCCATGGATTACCAATTCAGTCTCCAATCCAATATATCCCTTGCGAGACATTTTGTGATGATACTTGCAATTGCTCGCCCGTTCCTTTTGTTTTTCATGAGTGACCTATGTCACGTAAAAAAAAGTAAATTTTTAGAAGAATGGCTAGAATTTAAAAACAATAGGATGGAGTATGATGAACTTATTATATATATTCCTGCTGTACATGAACTTATTATATACAGAACTTCATTTTGTTAATTAAATGCCCTAAATGTTTTAAATCTTGGTGCATATAATAATTTAAATATAACATGATAATATCATCAAGTACCTCCCAAGATGGATGTAGCCTCTCATCAACAAAAGCTTTCCAAATTGCAGATGGGATCTGATACTGCTCCGGTGGTGACCTCAGTTTTTCAGGATTATCTCTATATGGACAGACAAACCTACTGTTGAGTTTGTTTTTGAAGTCTCTCCATTTCTGGCTTGCTGAACTCATCACTGTCGCCTCGCTTTGAGGTGCTAAGTCAAAGACATTCTGTAACACACAGCAGTAATTGCTATCAGTTTGTATATTGAAAAAATCACAATGAAAAAAAAACATAAGCAATCTCATAAGGAAGTGTATTATTGGATTATACTCACCGATATTTCTTCCCACACTTTCTGTTTCATGTTCTCTGGAACAGTGGGCCATGACTTTATGTTAATAGGCACCATGGATCTAACAATAGAGCCTATGAAAGATTGTAGTGCCTTCCCATTTTCATTGTACACAGGTCGTCCTATGTCATCATATTCAATCGTCGACTTTTTTCCCCATCTCGCAGCAGCAATAAGTCTGCACATTGATGTAGGCCCCCGAGTCTTCTTCTGCCCAGTAATAGGAGGTTCTTTTATTTCAGTCTCTCCTCGTAGCTCTGCAGCTGCTAACCCATCAACATCTTGGTGTAGTTCGGTGTCCTCAACTACACGTGGCTCATCATATTTTGCTATTTTTCATTGTTTTTTAGGACGCATTGTTCTTTTCCCTACATATAGGAAAATAAATGATGAGATAACGGTATATAAAGTCTACAGTGACAATATAATAAAAGAAGACGTGATACAAATAATAACATTAACACATACGAACAAGTAAAAATAATACTAGTAAAAACAATAAATATTAATGCAGATGACATAAAAGTGGAAAACATCATTTTTTTCTTGTTTGTTACAAAGAAACCCTCTTTAGAAGATCTAAAGTATCCTTCATGTGTAGGAATACAATGAATATCAACATTATCAATTGGTCGAGCTTCGGGAATTATGGTCCAAAGATCCTCTTCTCCCTCGTAACATCTATTTGGAACTTGAAGCACTATTGACCACCCTTTGTTCAGTGGGTCAGCAACATAAAATACTTGTCTAACTTGACTTGCAAGCACAAATTCATCCTTCTGGTGGCCTCGTTTGTTCAGATTAACTAAGGTGAAGCCACATTCATCATTGTATTGTATTCCTTTGTCATTTGATACCCATGCGCACTTGAAAAGAGGAACTTGAAATTGATGATAGTCTAGTTCCCATATCTCTTCAATAACTCCATAAAAAGTCACATTCTCTAACACGGGATTCTTATCTTTGGCACTACAAACAAGCATCGTGTTGGCAAGTAGAGAAACACCACTGTTTTGACAAACTTTCTCATCATCCCACTCTTTTGTTTGGTATAAATTGCCATTTATGACATAGCTATCACACTTTAAGACTCGCACACGTGGTCCATGGGCCAGCCATCTCAATGACGATGTCATTCCACCATTGCAACTATCGATTTCAGCAGCCACCTAACATGCATTCCTATTAATTAGTGTGATCAAAACAATGATTAACAAATATTGTATGTTAGCATCTTCTACATCACCTTTGCACGAAACCAGTCAATGAACCTCTTATTATGAGCATCTTGTATCCACCTTGCATCTTTCTGTTTCTTGGGAAACATTGTCTTCAAGAAGGATTTGTGTTCACTGAAGAATTTTACTTCTAAAGTTTTATTTTCATGAATACATATGGACTGCCAAGTACATATAATTATTAGTTATGCAGTACACTTACATAATGTATGGAGATATTTCTTCTGTATTTTCTAGAACAGTCAAGTGTGCTTATTGGAGATCAATTTGTTGGACGATGATTGATGAATTGCTTGCTGAGAATCCAGGAATGCTTGCGTTTGGGTCACGTAGTGATTTAGGGACCCCAACAGGATCAAGGTCATTGAGATATTCTGAACAAAATTCAACTGCTTCTTCTGCTGCATATCTCCGAACAATGCAACCTTCTGGATATTTTCGACTGCCTACGTAACTTTTCAACATCTTCATGCATCTTTCAAATGGGTACATCCATCTGAAGTAGACTGGTCCACATAATTGGACTTCACGAACAAGATGAACTGTTAAGTGGAGCATGATATCGAAGAAAGAAGGGGGGAAATACTGCTCCAATAAGCAGAGTGTAATGATCAAGTCAGATTGCAGCTTATCTAACTTGGCTACATCGATAATCTTGCAACAAATATCTTTGAAGAAGAAGCATAATCTTATGACAGCATATCTAACATATTTTGGCAGAGAATTACGTATGACTATTGGCAGGAAGTGCTGCATTATAACATGAGAATCATGTGATTTCAAGCTACTTAGCTTCATCTCATCCATGCAGACAAGATTCTTCATGTTTGATGAGAAACCTTCCGGAACTTTTATATCCATTAATGACCTACATACTTGTAATCTCTCATTTTTTGTGAATGAGCATGCTGCAGGAGGTAGATATGTTCTTTTCTCACCAATTTTAGGAGTCAATTGAGGCCTAATTCCCATCTGAACCATGTCCAACCTAGCTGCCACATTGTCCTTAGTTTTTCCCTTGATGTTCATCAAAGTATTAATCAGAGACTCGAAAACATTTTTCTCAATGTGCATAACATCGAGACAATGCCTAACATGTAGGTATTTCCAGTATGGAAGATTGAAAAAAATTGACTTCTTCTTACAACATTTACTGAAATTTGTAGCTCCAACATACTTTTCTTCTTCAATGTCTTCCACAATATTCTCCTTTGCTTTTTTCCTTATTTTCCCATTCACACTTGTTTTCTTTCCAAACTCACATGTCATGTCTGAAAGCTTGTCAAACAACTTAATTCTAAATAATGGCCTACCTGCTTCACCAAGTTCCTCCATGCCATTAAACTCCTTTATTTGCCTCCGATATGGATGAAATCGTGGTAGGAATCGTCTATGCCCAGCAAATGACATTTTCTTCCCATTTGGTAAGTGCTTTGCATAAGTATCCTCACCATATATTGGGCATGCGTAATAACCATGTGTAGTACATCCACTAAGGTTACCATATGCAGGAAAGTCGTTGATGGTCCATAAAAGAACTGCTTTAAGAGTGAAAATCTCCCTTCGATAAGCATCATAAACTCCATCAACTCCTTCCCACAAGAGCTGCAAATCATAAACCAGAACCTCAAGGTAGACGTCGATATCGTTTCCAGGCTATTTCGGCACTGAAATGAGCATCGTTAGCATGATGAATTTCCTTTTCATGCACATGTCTGGAGGCAAATTATATGTGGCCAGCATGATTGGCCAGCAACTGTAGCGACTACTAAGATTGCTGTGAGGATTAATTCCATCGGCTGCAAGTGCCAGGCGAATATTTCTTGCCTCACTTCCAAAGTTGGGCCACATATGATCCACCAATTTCCATGACGGTGAATCAACTGGATGGCGTAACTGACCAACAACTCTTGTGCTATATGCATGCCATGTTAAATTTCTGGAAGTTTCTAAAGATTTAAACATGCGCTTAAATCTTGGTATGGGAGGGAAATACCAAACCACTTTGGCAGGAACACCTTTCTTCTCAACATTTTTCTTGGTTAGCTTCCATCTTGATAAGCCACATTTCGGGCAGCTTACGCAGTCTTTATATTGTTTCCTATAAAGGATGCAATCATTGGAACAAGCATGAATCTTTTCATGACTCAAAGCCAAACAACTCAACGTCTTCTTTGCTTCATAAATTGACGATGGCAGATTGTGGTTATCTGGCAGCATGTCCCCAAAATCTGCTAGTAGATCTGAAAATAGAGCATCACTCATCCCATGCCTTGCTTTGGTATTGTATAGTTTTACAAGTGCACTCAACTTTGTGTAACGTTTGCATCCCTTATACAGTGGCTTCTCTGCTTCCTCCAAAAACTTCATAAATGCTTCTGGATTTTCTGTATGGTTATCATACGCTGCCTCACACAAATTAACTGTTTCAAAATCATCATGACAATTATCAGTTGGCTCTTGGTTGACACTCGAATTTAATCTATCCTTCTCCGCAGCCTCACCATGCCAAATCCAATTCAAATAATTTTTACTGAAATCATTGAAGTAAAGATGCTCCCGAATCCACATAACCGCTCCCTTTTTAAGATTCATACATTTGCAACAAGGACAATGGATTAAATTGGGGTCGATATGTGGATTCTGCAAACAACTTCTAATGAATTGTTCCACACCCTCCTCATACTCTTTGGACCTCCTATCTAAGTAAATCTAGAATTTATCCATTATAGTACAACAGAATCCCAAGAACTTCTTCAGAATTATCGTGCTAAAATTATTTACCGCTAGCTCAATGTGTTCTTTGATCAAAACCTGAAGATACTACATATATGTTAAGCAAACGTTAGAGTAAGACTGCAAAAAGGTAGTCAAATTCATATCGAACACAGTTCCATATTTTATACTCATTCCAACAGCTGTCAATATTTTCTACTCATCATGAAGAAAAATAATGCGTATTTTGTATAATATGTGAATATATAAAGAACGAAAGCATGACACCAGTTGAATTTCCAAACACTTGTCTTTTTTCGAACATGCACACTCAATCATTTGACATATGAATGCTCTTAAATAGATTGAATCTATTGGGTTGTCAGCAATCCAGTGTCGGAGACCATTCAGCCTGATAGTAGTAAAAGAAAACCCCTCTAATTTCTGATTTAAAAGTTAGTTTTTCATAATCATGCTGTTGTGATTGTTGAAATTTGTGATGGAAGTAGTTTTGAGTTCGTTTAATCCAATTGTAACCAAATTTCTTGAAATTTATGGTGGTTATAAATTGTTCATGGATGGATCATTTCAGAATGTAGGAGATATGCTGGGTTGCATTTGTACAAGTTGTGTGATACATTTTCAGAGAGCTTACACAAGTTTTTTTATTAGAACTTTTTTTGTCATCCTGAGGAGTTAGGAAAGGTTTGAGATGTAACTATAGAAAGTGTGAATAGTAATTTTATTTAGTTTTATTGTATTTTTACTCTCATATTTTTTTTAGCCAAAGATTTACTTTAAATTTTATTAAATTATTTATCTTAAGTGGTATCATAGTTAGAAATTGTTAAATTAAATTGTTGTATTTGTGATGGATGAAGCAGTTACACATTTAATCTCAATAAGTGATAGCATAGTTGAGATTGTCTGATTCTGAAATGTTGTATTTGGGATCTTCATAATGGATGAAACAGGTAGCACAAAGACAAATTATGTTCCCTTGTCTGGTGAGAATTTACTATAACTATTAGTGAGTGTTGTATTTAAAAGTTATTATCATCATCTACCTAGTGGAGAAAATGCTAATTAAGCTATCTTATGCCAAAGAGAGTAGCAAATAATAGAGAGATGTAATCACTCTTTATCAAATTATACCTAGTGTGGATCGAGTATACAACACAAGGCATTAGATAGAAATTGGATGCATCTCTATTTTATTTCAATCCATTTCAAGAGGGCAAAGATAAAGTATCTGATCACATTTATATAAAGAAAGGCGGCATTCATCATCAAGATTTGAATAGGAGTGTAGTGGTCACCGAGAGAGCAAGGACAAAATAGAAATTATAAAGGTGAGTGTTCTAGCAATATTGATTTGTATATGAATGTTGATGGTTGCTTAGCAAATTGTCTGAACAAGGAAACAAAAACACACATTAGTTACATTAGTTTTTGCTATCTCATGGGAAAACAATCCATCTTCTATAGTTGATATTTAAATTCAATTGGTGCTATGCTTGCTTGCATTAGGAGGCAGGTATTTTTTTTTAAGAAAAATTAATACATGTGGAACTGAGATTTTGAGGGACAACTTGAAGGAGTAAGAGTACAACACATGTCTTACTCTAACTTGAAAGCATGCGTATTTTTAGGTAATGACCTCGTAAACATAGAGAATGAAAAAAAAAAAACAAAAAAAATTTCCAAACACTTGTCTTTGTTGGAAGAATAGCACCAAACCTACAACAAATTGGAGACCGTCTAAAACATGATTTTGCAAAATAAAGGAGGAGAAAAAGAAGAAGAATAAGAAAAAGAAATCGAAGGAAAGAAAACATACGGTATATCTCAAACACTTGCAACCTAAACCCTGCGTAAGAAAGTTCAAGTTGTCAAACCTTATTTCAGAAGCCCTAACGAGGAAACCTTCGTCTCTGTTGCCTAAGACTCCAAATCGGAAGCCCTAACGAGAGGGAACGGAGAGGACTGAAATGAAGGGGAAGGAAGAGGAGGTCCAACCTTATTTCGGCAGAGGGAAGCCCTAACGAGAGGGAACGGAGAGGACTGAAATGAAGGGGAAGGAAGAGGAGGTCCAACCTTATTTCGGCAGAGGGAAGTTAACGAAAAAGTGGGGGGAAATAAAAGTGGTCTCAAAATAAAAGTTAACTCTTGTACTATTACTTCGGAGTAAACACTAAAAATTCTATTCACGACGTTACTACTTCGGTATTTAACAACTTTCCGAAGTAATAGCTTATTTCAGTTTAAAGCGAAGCCCACGTTTTTAAATATGCGAAGTCTATATTTGTATATACTTCGTCAATTTTTTCAGCGAAGTTGCTTATACACTTTTACCTCTTATATTTAAATTGATGAAGTAAATCATGGCGAAGTAAAACGTCGTTTTTCACATAGTGTAAGAGGAGTTTTTTTAACTTTATTATCTTGTCAACCTATTTATTTGACAAATTAATAGTTGGTTTTCTTCGGTCACACAAATAATAGCAGTGACTCTGATGGGGAGGATACTATTAGACGTGCCTAAGTGTAGACCATTACTTGACACTAAGTCCATTAATAAGATTGTGCCCCTTCTGATGGGGAAGATCACACGCTCTTAATTAACTTCCTATAGTCATCCAAAATGGAAGTTTAATCTAGTGATCCGCAAACAAGCTCATCCGATATGGAGGAAGGCACTCAGAGCCAACGCGCAAGCTTGTTGCATCAATTATAAACCAATAATGGAGATTGTGGAATTTATTTAAAAATAAATCCCTCTCTCACTTAGTTATTTAAAGTGAGGAATTTTGACTATGCTAGCCTACTTAACATGCATACTAACAAGCACACACAGCACAGCATAAAAAGCAATAAATAGAAAAACTAATTTTCAACAATTATGGCTTTTATCTATTGTTGTCCTCCGTGTGTCGCCAACCCTAACTGCTGCCATCTTTGGCACCTGCCACCGGGCCTAGTTGTCACATCCATCTTGCTCCTTGTTCCGTTGCACCTCTGATCCTCAAAAGGTTCCACGCCTTGCAAGATTCGATCCGTGACATAAATAAAATTTTACATTTTTCGATCCTATATTCCTCGAAGGCATGTACATGTATCTAGATCAAAAAATAAAATTCTATTAAAACTAAATACAGCTCCTGCTGTATTTTATAATACAATCATGCACACACAATAAAATACCCTTGACATGTCCAAGGGTCCAATCACACACACAATATCTATAAGCCATAATAGTTGGATCCTGCATCCACAAAGTTAGCACATCCTACTATTATACTGCCTAAATTATGTATGACATGTGCATAATTAAACTAATACCAAATACACAGAGGCAAAACCCTAGCTCTGATACCAATTGTTGGTTGCTACTCGGAAAACCTAATGGTTCCACTGTACAAAAATTTTGTACAAAGGTCTGAACCTTTTCCTAGCTACTATGTGTTCTTTTAAATTAAACTTGGATCGCCTGGGAAACTTAACACGTTTGATCCTAAGTTTAATTTATTTGTTCTTTTAGGTTTAGACTTGGATCTCCTGCGGAGCTTAACATGTTCGATCCAAATCACCTAGGTTATTAATTTCATTAAATATTAATTTCCAAAATTGCCTTCCAGGACTGCATGGCGAGGCACATGACCTTCTTGGATATGGGAACAACCACCACCGCCTAGACAAAGCCTTTTAAGGAAAGCTAATATTTAATTTCCTTAACTAACTTTAGGTCAACCAAAAGGAACAATCAAATCACAAGGAAAAGAAAAACAAAAGAACACAACATCGAAAACTAATTTGAAATACTAGAATCGCATGCCTCTTGTATTTGGTATTTCTACAAAGAAATAAAACTAGTATGATGCGGAAATTAAATACTAGTATACCTTTTCTTTTGCAAACAAAAACCTCTAGGTCTTCTACCGCATTCCTCTTCTAATCCCGGATGTTGTGTGGGCAACGATCTTCCGAGACGAGAACCACCAAGGCACCTTCTTCTACCTTCCTTCAAGTTTCGGCCAAGCATATCTTCTAAAGGATGAAGAACCTTTTTCACCAACCAAGCTCCAAGGGATGCAAGCTTTCTCTCCTTCTTCCTCAAGCTAGATCCGGCCACCTCCTCCAAGCTCCAAGAGATAAAGGATTTCGGCCACACAAGAGGAAGAGAGAAAAGGAGAAGGGCCGGCCACACCAAGGAAGAAAAGAGGGAGAAAATAGAATAGAGTTGTTAGCCATGAAGCCTCCTCTACCCCCTCTTTTATAATCCTTGGTCTTGGCAAATAAAGAAATTTAATAAAAAAACCTCCTTAATTCTTTTTCCATGAAAAAGAAAAATTATTTAATTAAAAATAATTTTCTTTTCTTAATAACAATGGTCGGCCACCTCAAGCCCCAAATCAAGGAAAGTTTTAATAAAAATAAGAATTAAAACTTCCTAATTTGTTTCCGAAAATTTATAAAAATTTCTCCAATAATTTTAATCCCTTCATGATTGGTTAATAAAAAGGAAATTTTATAAATTAAAATCTTTCTTTTAAATATGTGGATAAAAAGAAAGTTATCTCTAAAAATTAAAATCTCTTTTAATCTACAAATAAGGAAAGATATCAAATCTTTTCTTAATCTCTTGTAGTAACTTATAAAAGAGAATATTTAATTTTTAAACTCTCTTGTAAATCATGAACATGGTTAAAAATGAAAGTTTTCTTAAAATTTAAAATCCACCTTTTAATCAACAAATAAAGAAAGATTTTAAATTTTAAACTCTCTTTTAAACATGTAGATGATTTACAAATAAGGAAAGTTTTTGACAAAAATTAAAACCATCCTTTTAATCTGCAAATAAGGAAAGAGATTAATCTCTTCTCTTAATCTTTTGTAGAAAGCTATAAAAGGAAATTTTTAATTTTTAAACTCTCTTTTAAAAATAATGATATCCACATAAGAAATAATTTTAATAAAAATCCTTTTTTAATATTTTAGTGGCCGACCACCTAAGCTTGGGACCCAAGCTTTGGCCGGCCACAAACTTGGCTCATCCATTTGGTCTTGGCCGGCCCTAGCTTGGGTTCCAAGCTAGCTTGGCCAGCCCCATTGGATGGGTAAGAAGGTGGGTATGTGGTGAGTATAAATCTCTATATACAAGAGGCTACGATAGGGACCGAGAGGAGGAATTGGTTTTGGTCTCCTGATGAAATTAAGCTTCCAATGTTCGCCCCGAACACACAACTTAATTTCATCAATAATAATTCATTCAACTAAAGAACTATTATTGAACTACCGCACCAATCCCAAATTACATTTTGGGCTCCTTCTTATTATGAGTGTGTTAGTCTCCCTGTGTTTAAGATGTCGAATGTCCACTAATTAAGTGAGTTACTGACAACTCATTTAATTAATATCTTAGTCCAAGAGTAGTACCACTCAACCTTATCATCATGTCGGACTAAGTCCACCTGCAGGGTTTAACATGATGATCCTTATGAGCTCCTCTTGGGGACATTCTCAACCTAGATCACTAGGACACAGTTTCCTTCTATAATCAACAACACACACTATAAGTGATATCATTTCCCAACTTATCGGGCTTATTGATTTATCGAACTAAATCTCACCCATTGATAAATTAAAGAAATAAATATCAAATATATGTGCTTGTTATTATATTAGGTTTAAGAGCACACACTTCCATAATAACTGAGGTCTTTGTTCCTTTATAAAGTCAGTATAAAAGAAACGACCTCTAATGGTCCTACTCAATACACTCTAAGTGTACTAGTGTAATTATATAGTTAAGATAAACTAATACCTAATTACACTACGACCTTCCAATGGTTTATTCCTTTCCATCTTGGTCGTGAGCTACTGTTTATAATTTATAAGGTACTGATAACATGATCCTCTTTGTGTGACATCACACACCATTTTATCTACAATATAAATTAATTGAACAACTACATTTATCATAAATGTAGACATTTGACCAATGTGATTCTTTATTTCTAGATAAATGTTTATACCAAAAGCTAGGCTTTTAGTATACATCCTAACAATCTCCCACTTATACTAAAAGACTAAGCTGCTATATTTGCTGCCATGCATCTGAATCCCAACCCTTCAACATGCCCATCAAAAGCTCTTGCCTTAAGGGCCTTAGTGAAAAGATCTATAGGTCATCATCTGATGCAATCTAGGCAACAACAACTTCTCCTCGTTTATACGATTTCTCGTATTGGGTGGTACTTGCGCTCTATTGTGTTTACTTACCTTATAGACTCATGGTTTTTTCGAGTTTGCTACTGCACCACTATTATTACAATAAATTGTAATAATCTTTAGACAAACCAGAAATCATATCTAAGTCTATCTTGAGGTTTTTGAGTCATTCAGCTTTTATGACTACCTCAGAGGCTTGCCATATACTCAGCTTCTATGGTGGAGTCCAGAAAAACAACTATGCTTATCACTCTTCCATAGTTATGTCTTTACCTCCTAAAGTAAACACAAAACCCCGAGGTTGACTTACTATTGTCCCTATCCGATTGGAAGTCAAAATCTGTGCAACCCACAGGGACCAAATTAACTGCCTTGTAAGCTAGCATATAATCTCTAGTGCCTCTAAGGTACTTCAATATATGCTTTACTGCAGTCCAATGTCCTTGTCCAGGGTTACTTTGATATCTGCTAACTATGCCCTTGGCAAAACAGATTTCTGATCTTGTGTATAGCATACATTAGGCTTCCGACAGCCGAAGTATAAAGAACTGCCTTCATTTCCTCTATCTCCTTTGATGTCTACGGAGACATCTCTTTAGATAAAGTTACTCCATGCCAAAAAGGTAAGAAACCTTTCTTGGAATTATGCATGCTTAAAACGAGCAAGGATTTTTTCGATATATGAAGCTTGGGATAAGTAAAATATTCTTTTCTTGCGATCCCTTATTACTTTGATCCCAAGAATATATACATTCTACCAAGTCCTTCATATCGAATTGTTTGGACAACCATACCCTTACTTCTGACAACAATTTGATATTGTTTCCAACTACCAAAAATGTTATCTACGTATAGTACAAGAAATATCACCACGTTTCCATCACACCTATTGTATACACAAAACTTATCTGGTTACTAAATAAATCCATAGGTCTGGATTACTTTGATAAACCGGATGTTCCAAGACCTTGAAGCTTTGCCTCAGTCCATAGACTGTTTGAGCTTGCACACTAGATGCTCTATGCCCTTTGCAATGAACCCATCTGGTTGCTTTATATGGATGCTTTCTTCAAGACTTCCATTACGGAATGTTGTCTTGACATCCACTTGACAAATAGATAAAAGAATCCGGATAGACTTAAGCATGGCTACCAGTGAAAAAGTTTTCTTTATCATCAAGCCTTGCTTTGAAAGTTTTCACCTTCCTGTCTATCCATCTTTTCCTATTGTAGATCTATTTTCACCGAATGGCTTTTACACCATCTGGTGGTTCTACAATCTTCCAGATTTTATTAGAATACATATATTCTAATTCTGTATTCATTGGTCTTTGCCAAGATGCTGCATCTTTATCTTAGAGTGATTCATCATATGTCAGAGATCAGGCTCATGTTCATTTGGGATCAAGTCCAAAAACTCTCCCAAAACATGAATCTTTTAGGTTTGCTTGACAACCCTCCCACTACGATGATGCACTGTCTATAATTGTGTATCAATTGTGATACGTGTTGCAGTTTCTTGTGATATTTCATCTTGTACAGTTGGTACTAGATTAGACGTGTCTTTTATTAAGAACAAATTTACTTATGAGCTTGTGGTTTATTATATAGTCCTCTTCTAAAAATCAGTCATTGATGCTAACAATGACCTTCTGATTTTTAAGACTATTAACCTACTTTCGTTTCTCTAAGATAACCCACAAACAAGTGAATTCCTATCCAACTTATCATTGTCTCTCTTCAGCATATGTGCTGGACTACCTGAATCCGAATATGCTTCAAAATAGGCTTACGCCTATTCAGCAATTCTATATGAGTAGAGAGTTCTGACTTTGGAAGGTACTATGTTCACTTTCTTTTTCAGAGTATATCCTTAAAATGAACTTGGTAATTTTCTGAATAACTCATCATCAATCTAATTATTTCCATAAGAGTCCTATACCTTCTTTCTACTACACCATTCTGAACCTGGTACACCCCAACAGAATGGTGTAGTTAGTTGGGATTGAATCCCTACTTTTGATAAGTGACTCCTAAATTGTCCCAAGAGATACTTGTCACTACGATCTTACCATAGTGACTTGATACATTTACTTTATCGTTTCTCCACATCAGCCTTGTACTCTTTGAACTAATCAAAGCACTTAGTCTTGCGGCACATTAAGTAAATGTATTTGTATCTTGAATAGTTGTCTATAAAATAGACGAAATATTCGATACTACCTCTTGTCTGGATAGTCATAGGATCGCACAAATCAGAATGAACCAATTCCAATGTATCTTTGGCTCCATACCCCTTATACTTAAAAGCTTCTCGGTTATTTTTCCTTCCAAGTAAGACTCGCAGGTTGGAAAGATTTCCATTACCAATGAACCCATAATGTAACGACCCGCCTTCTACTAGCTGAGCTGTAAGGTCGATCGCTACAGTTATGCTGTGCTAAACTATTCCCTGACCAGAACTAAAGACATAATGCGGAAACTACGCTAATTAAAATTTTGCTGAACGGCTATCACTTCTTGGTTCTATACATGCTAAGGGAGGTAATCTAACCATTCCTAACATGTTTTACCATCCCATGGCCAAGGAACAGAACTTAGACACTTCCCCGCTGATACCAGACCTCCCAATCGATCCACGGATCGATTGGAATAGTCGAATCGATCCAGTGATCGATCCAGCCAGCTACTGTATGCGGGACGTAAGTTGGATCGATCCAGTGATCGATCCAGCATGCTACTGTGCCCGGGACGATAATTTGGATCGATCGGCTGATCGATCCAGGCTTGTCAATCGATCCAGTGATCGATCCCATAACTCTCTGTTCGCGACGGAAATGGCTAGATCGATCGGCTGATCGATCCAGAGGCCTACTGTTCACGGAACAGATTGCCCAATCGATCAGCTGATCGATTGGAAACCCTCGAATCGATCAGCTGATCGATTCGAGTTACTGATTTCGTGCCAAATGTCTGATTTCAGCACTGTTTCGTGCCCCAATCACATTACCAGTACTAAAATGACTAAGAAACACTCTAATGACAACAACTAACATTCTAACAACATAAAAGAGATGTTCTAAGCATAATAAGGTGCATGGTTAACTAATTCGTAACGATTAACATACTAAAGTGCAAGATGATAAAAAGAAACACTGAAAAGTTCTAATGTTTGAAATAAAGCTTGCTAAGGTTCCCTAAGATCTCTACTCCAAGTTCCTGCCCACACACATCTTCGTAGAATTGCCCTCCAGCCTCCGCTAATCCATATTTCCTTTACCTTTATCTGCAGTATAAGGAAAAATAGTATCTGTAAGCTTAAAGCTTAGTAAGAAACCATCTACCTCACTAAATCATGCATATGATGCAAATATGTTTTTAAATCATGCTGTTTGAAAAACATACTGAATATGCAAGCATGGCATGGCATGGTATCATACAAAGCATGGCATAACATAAGCTGAACATAAAACAAAACTGATGATAACATGTCTAGAACCGTATATGAAGCTGTCATATTTAACAACTGAAATAAGCTGAGCTGATACAAAAGTGAGCTAAGCTGAAGCTGAGCTAATACTGAATTCCATTATGCTTTAAAACTGATTTGGAAAACTATTATATATATAATAGATAAAAATACTAAACATGCTGCTATAGGGCCCTGGCAACTGTACTTGCTGTGCGCGCATCCCTAACTAGACCCGGGATTGCTATGGGAGTCCAACCCAATGGATATCTAATCCAGTACAGTGCCGCTGCTGAAAGTAAAATACTGAAATACTAATTAGCTGAGTCTAGGTTATCTGAACCTACACTAGGTTGTCTGAACCTAGAGGCGACTGTGGGAGCCCACCCATTGGACATCTAGTCCCATAAAATTGAAATAAAACTGATATGCTGGTTTAAATGCTTCTATGCATTTAACTATGCTGTTAAAACTGTCTAATGTTGCGCTAAACATTTTATCGAACACTTAGTGTGCTCCAACTCTCCTCTCTAATAGGGGGACCACCTCTAGGCACCCGACGATGTCTAAAACCTCTATCTGAATAGGGAAAACGCGTCCGGCCCATCCAGAGACACTCAACTAACCCCTAAATCTGCGAAGAGAATTAAATACACTCTAGATATCGATAACAATCTACATATAACTAAATTATAAGCATGCAATCCAACGAGAGCTACTTATACTGCAGGTGAGGGGTTTCTTACCTCGTACGCTAGTTTCCTTACGGTTCTAGTCACTAGGTTTCCGGAGAAGACGATCCCTTCGATAGTTCTCTTGCGCCAACACGTTCCTCTCGCGAAGGGGAGTGTCCTGGTGTCGGAGCCGCTGCCGGAAGATGTCCTTGGGGGCCTAGCCTTGGTGCGCCGAGAGAAAGAGGAAGAAGAGAGGGGCGCCGGCGTGAGGGTTTGAGAGGAGAAGAGATTTGCCGAACCAAAGAAATAAAATAAACCAAACCAACTTAAATCTTCTATTTATATTAAGTGGATAATTGAACCCAACTCTAATATAAATATAATTGGTTCCCCTTTCTTTCAGCACGGCCCTGTTGGGTTCACCGGTTACTAAGGCTAACGAATGGTTTAGCGGGCCCGAGAGGTCCCGGGTTCGATTCCCGCTTAAGCCTTTTTATTCTTCTAATTATTTTTGCTACTTCTGCTACTCGAAAAATTTCGGAAAAATATCTAAAATTCCAGAAAAATCATAGAATAATTCTAATGCAAGTTTGAGAATTTTCAGGCGTTACAATCCCCCATACCTTATAAAAAGTTCGTCCTCGAACTTAGAACAATTCTGGGTACTTCTGTCTCATGCTGGCTTCTGTCTCCCAAGTTGCCTCTTCTGCTGTGTGACTGTGCCAAATGACTTTGACTAATGGTACTTCCTTATTCCGCAATTTCTTAATTGCTCGATCTATTATCTGAATAGGCCGACTATCATAGCTGAGGTCTTTGCGGATCTGTACCAACTAGGGCTCAATCACCTGGGTGGCATCTGGGGTATGCTTCTTCAGCATAGAGACATGAAATACGTTGTGGACAGCTGACATTTCCTGGGGTAGCTCTAGCTCATATGCTACCTTGCCCACTCTTCTGCTGATAAGGTATGGTCCCACATATCTGGGACTAAGCTTGCCCTTCTTCCCAAAATGCATCACTCCCTTCATGGGAGCTACTCTAAGGAACATTGTATCCCCGACTGAAAACCCTAAGGGTTAGCTGTATCGGATAGCTTTTACGGCTCTGCCTCTATCCTCTGGATCTGGCAGTGTGGTATCTGCTACTAGATCCGAAGTTCTAGTTCTTCTTCACCACTCTCATACCAGATTAGAGATCTACCTCCGCCCATAGAGCCTCGTAAGGTGTCATGCCGATAGTGGCTCGATAGCTATTGTTGTATGCAAATTCGCTAAGCTCGGATATTTGCACCAACTTCCTTGAAGTCTAGGGCACGCCTCGGCATATCTTGAGTACCGTTTTCGCTCGTCTGACCATCTGTCTGAGGATGGAAGGCTGTGTTGAACTTTAACTTAGTGCCCAACACTGACTGTACACACTCCCAGAAGTGTGATGTGAATCTGCTGTCTCTATCTGAAATGATGGTTCGTGGGACTCCATGTAGTCTGACGATCTCCTGAAGATACAACTGGGCTAGCTTCTCCATGGAGTAAGATATCTTGATAGCTAAGAAGTGGGCTGATTTAGTCAACCTGTCGACTATAACCCAGATGGCGTCAAAACCATTCGTGGTTCTGGGTAGTCCCACTATGAAATCCATAGAGATATCCTCCCACTTCCATTCTGGAATATGTATAGGCTGCAGAACTCCCCCTGGTCGATGATGTTCTGCCTTGACCCTCTGACAGGTGAGGCAGGTGCTAACATATCTGGCGATGTCTCGCTTCATCCCGGGCCACCAAAAATGTTTCTTCAGGTCTTGATACATTTTAGTGGAACCTGGATGCATCGCATAGGGAGTCTTGTGAGCCTCATCTAAAATCTGTCTCTGTAGCTCCTCCTGATCTGGAACACAGAGTCTGTCGCCAAAATACAACACCCCACTATCGGACACTCTGAATTCTCTACTTTCTGATTCTGCTAGTCCTTGCTTGATTTTCTGAGTTTCAGGATCCTGCTCCTGAGCTGTCTGGATGTCACCAAGCAAGGTAGACCCTAATGTCATGGTAGAGAGCTGTCCAACGATGAGTTCAAGACCGAAATCTACGATCTCCTTCTGTAGGGGCGGTGACATGGCTACAAGAGAATATAAGGTAGCACTGGATTTTCTGCTAAGTGCGTCGGCTACCTTATTGGCTTTCCCTGGATGGTAGAGGATGTCTACATCGTAGTCCTTGACCAGCTCAAGCCATCTGCGCTGTCGCATGTTCAGATCCTTCTGAGTGAAGAAATACTTCAGACTCTGATGATCTGTATACACTCTGCACTGAGCTCCATATAAGTAATGTCTCCAAATTTTGAGAGCGAACACTACTGCTGCAAGCTCAAGGTCATGAGTAGGGTAATTCTTCTCATAATCCTTGAGTTGTCTGGAGGCATAGGCGATCACCTTGCCATCTTGCATCAGCACTGCTCCTAGTCCCAACTTCGAGGCATCACTATATATGTCAAAGCTATCTGCGTTCTCTGGTAGAGTCAGAATAGGTGCACTGGTCAACCTCCTTTTATTTAAATTGGCTGTTCTCCTGATCCTCATCCGAAATTTCTGTTCTTTACGGTAAGAGTCATCGGTGGGAGGCTATCTGGAGAAGTCCTCTACAAACTTTCGTAATATCTGCTAATCCCGAAGCTCCACGATTTATTGGCGTTCTTAGGTTTCTTCGCATTTACTTACGCTTCTATCTTCTTGGGATCTACCATAATACCATCCTTTGAGATGATGTGACCGAAGGACACTGATCTAGCCAAAATTCACATTTCGTGAACTTGGCGTATAGTGATCTCATGAAGGCGCAATACTACTTTCATGTGCTCGAGTGCTCTTCACGAGTTCACGAGTAGATAAGAATGTCATCGATAAACACAATAACAAACTTATCTAAATACTCCGAATACTCTGTTCATGAGATCCATGAAGGTAGCTGGAGCAGTCACGCCAAAGGGCATGACTACGAACTCGTAGTGTCCGTATCGGTTCGAATCTTGTCTTGGGTATATCCTTCTTTAACCTTCACTGATGATAACTGATCTGAGATCTATCTTGAGAACACCTTTGCTCCCTTGATGGTCGAGCGGTCATCGATTCGGAAGGGATACCTTCTTGATCGTGACTTGGTTCAGTGATCCGTAGTCTATGCACGTCACATGCTTCCATCCTTCTTCTTCACGAACAAAGCGCTCCCCATGGTGAGTGACTAGGGCGTATGAAGCCCTTGTCAAGCAACTCCTGTAGTTTCTCAAGTTCCTTCATTCTGCTGGAGCCATGCGGTAAGGCACTTTGGAGATAGGATTTGTAGGAATGAGCTCTATCTCAAAGTCAATCTCCCATGCGGTGCTAGGTAACTCTTCGTGGAAAGACTGGGGTAGTCATACGACTCGAACCTCTCGCTAGTGTTGGTTCTTGTCTGTGGCGTTGACGTGTGCTAGAAATCCGTACATCCCGATCCAGGTAGCTTACGTGCTTTCATAGTGAGAGAAACTTCTTGGCCTTTCTCTTTGGTTCTCATTGATTCAAATTGCACCGCTTGCGAGGTTGGAAGATGACTTTACATTTCTGACTCGATGGAGGCACCGTGCTTGATCAAGAAATCCATCCGAAGATGACATCGTAGTCGGTCATATTTAGCACTATCGGATCACAAAGAGCTCTATGTACGCTATAATGAGCGGCACTGCTCTGAGCCAGGGCGTGGATGCCATGATCTCTCCGAAGGTAGTCTGGTCAAAACGATCCGAGTACCTGCGGGGTATTTCTAATTTTTCGGAGAACATCCTGGCTATATATGAATGGGTTGCCCCAGTATCAAATAGAACAGTAGCACTATACTGTAAAATGCTAATCTGACCTGTGACAACTGTCGAGGCATTGGCTACGTCCTCTCTGGTGAGTGCGTAGATCCTCGCGTTCGCCATCGCTGGAGGGGCTTCTAATCTGCCCTGGCTGACAAGTGGACCTTCTAGAGCGGCCTGCATCTGATATAACTGAGCTGGCTGGCCTGCATACTGAATCTTCTGTGGCTGAGGAAGACTGGTCTTGTTTGGGCACTGCTTAGCCATATGCCCTTCTTTTCCACATTCGAAGCATCCTCGCGTGCCCTTACGACAAACTCCTGGGTGAAATTTCCCACAAGTAGCACACTTGGGATAGCTGGGCTGTTTGCCGGCTGGTCCTCCTTTTGGGTAGCTCCCTTGCTTGCGCTTGTTGCTGGAGTTCCCTTTCCAGTTGGAACTGTGGCCTTGCTGTTTCGGAGGGTGTGAGCTTCCTTGGCCTTTGGACTCTGAGGAGACTTGCTTCTGCTGCTTGATACTGTTCTGGTAGTGCTCGGTAGTCAAGGCACTGCTCACTAACTCCTCTGTGGTTTGTGGCCTATGCATGCCACCAGCCACGTTCACTGCTATCTCTGGCCTCAGCATCTTGAGCATCAACCGGATTCGTTCCTTCTCTGTGCTGACTAGCTCTGGGCATAGACGAGCCAACCTGTTGAATTTCTTCACGGCTTCCTCAACTGAAAGGTTGCCCTGACGAAACTCAGTGAACTCGTCGTAGTGGCGGTTTGTAACCCGTACGTGGAAGAACTCCTCGAAGAATTCCTTCTCGAAGTCAGCCCATAACATCTGGTTCACTGGGCGCTTCATTTTGATTCTTTCCCACCACATGTGTGCATCTCCTGTCAAGCAGAAGGAGGCACACTTCACCTTCTCGTGTTCTGGCCAGTCCAGAAGCTCCATCGTGCTCTCTAGTGTTTTGAACCAGGCTTGTGCATCCCATGGTTCACTAGTGCCTGAGAAGTTCTCTGGCTTGACTCGCTGCCACTGGATCAGATATGCTTCCTTTCTTGGCTCAGCTGCTGGGGCTGCTGGTGCTGGTGCTGGTGCTGGTGCCGTAGGCTGAGCTGGTGGAACCTCTAAGACTACCGGAGTCGTCAAATCTGATTCCGGGGTGACTGTGGGGGTATTCTGCTGATTAGCCTTTAAGGTGGCTATTTCCTATTGCTGTTCAGCTAGCTGCTGCTGTAACTGAGCCACTAATGCTGTAAGGTCTGGAGGAGGCACTGAACTGCCTGCCTCTTGCTGGGGCTCAGTAGCTAGTGCCCTTCTAGCTGGGCGTCCTCGTGCCATTTCTAAAGACATAGAGAACATAACATAACTAATGTAATCACAGTTATATAACTACTGCTATCATGTTTAAAAACTATCACATACTTGTTGGAACCCCAAGGTTGTTTTGGTGTGAACAACAAGTTAAGTTAGGTCCTGCGTTGTATTTAACCTTGTGTCTAAGTGTGCAGGAACTTAGGAGCACAGGTACTCGAGCGGAAGACGCAGCTAGCGAGAAGGACGGCAGTCCGAGGGACGAGGTGCTGCGGAAGAGTACCCCGGTGGACGAGAAGGAAGCGTGTGGTGGTTCCGAGGGACGAAAGCCGGAGCGGAAGATTGCTCGGGGAGCAAGAGACGCAGCTAGCGAGAAGGTCGGCACAGGGTGCGACCGAGGGACGAAGACTGCGGATAAGTACGCTGGTGGACGAGAAGGAAACACGCAGCGATTCCGAGGGACGAGAAGCCGGAGCGGAAGGCTGCTCGAGAAGACCGGAAGTTGGGTTCGGGTGAGCCCTATTCCGGATGGCAGAGATCACCCAAGTAAGCGGATCCGGAGCGGAAGACCCGGACCGAGGCGGGACTGAAACGGAGCAGAGGTCCCGAACGGAAAAGTCAACCAGAGTTGACTTTTTGCTCCGGGGTGCCCGGAACTGTCCGGGGCGCCCGGAGCAGCCCGGGGCGCCCGGAACGTGAAGTTTGACCAGAACGCATCTTTTGCGTTCTGGACGTTGGAGGATAAAGTTTTATCCCCCCAGGGCGCCCGGAACCCTTCCAGGCGCCCCGACCAAGGCTATAAATATAGCCTTGGTCCAGAAGCTTTTCAATGAACTCACTGATTGTAAATCCAATGCTTGCACGCTCTCTTTTAGTCTACGCTTCTGTTTCCTGCACTACATTGCTGTACGAGGCTTCTCCGCCTGAAGGAGTTTTATTGAGCTTAATCTTCCTTGGATTAACAACCACATCGGTTGTAACCAAGTAAATACTTTTGCCTCGCTTTTTCTTTATGCTTTTAATTTACTGCTTAGTTTATTTATGCAAGTGTTAGCTTAAAGAGTTCGAGGAGGGTTGGTTTCTTTTTGTGTTAGCAGGATATCCAACAACCCCCTCCTAGCCGGCCCAACGGTCCAACAAGTGGTATCAGAGCCGAGACGCCTCAGAAGGACTAACCACCGTCTGAAGCAACAAAACAATGGTCGGAGCTAGCAACTACCCACCAGCATTCGAGGGGGAGCTTGCTTTTTGGAAGCAACAAATGACGGTATTTCTTAACTCTGATATTGGTATTTCTCTAATAATGAAAACATGTTATGAAGCACCAAAGACAGCGAATGGATAAGAACTCGATCTACGCCTCTGGAACGAGAAGCAGCGTGACGAGTTAATGGCAAACGGTCGGGCAGAGTTTCACATTCTAACCGCAATACCAAATGAAGATTTCGATAGAGTTGGCGAATACAACAACGCAAAAGAACTTTGGGAAAAGTTCTTAAAACTCTACGAAGAACAAGTCGAGGCTAACTCCAACACTGATCCGCCATCTGAAGAGTCCGCAACAGCCCCAACAACCGAAGTACATCTCGAGGACACAGAAAACCCTTCTTCACTGAGCATCGTTGAAGGGGAAGAAACTTCGAAAGAAAGCAATTCAACAGGGGGAGAACCAATGACCGACAAGGTAAGTAAGGTATGGACTCGAACCTCTGATCAATTAAATGATTCAATCGAAAAATTGCCTTAGGAGTCTTTCGAATCAGAAATTGAATCATCGAAAGAATTTTTCGAATTAGAAAATCAATTGTCAAACCTGTCTTGCAAATCAAAAATATTATTTAAAGAATTTTGCAAGTTAGAAATTTTATCGAAAAACTTTTGTAAATTGCAAAACATTTATTCGAAAGAATTATGCAAATTAGAAGTGTTGTCGAAAACTTTCTTCGAATATTTTTTTGAATTACAAATTACTTTCTCGAAAGAGTTTTGCGATTTAGAAATTGAGTCATCGAAAAAGTGTTTCGGATTAAGAAATCTTTTATTAATAAATTCCTGCAAATTAGAATTTTTATCACAAAATATTCTTTCAAACAAATTTTGCACATGGCCGAAAGAATTTTTACAAATTAGATTGTCGAAAAATTTTATCAAGTTTATGCCATTGAAATATTTTTGTGAAGTAGAAATTCAAAAAATTAACATGATACAATTTTTTGCACGTTTAATATTTGTGGCTTTAAATTTGAAAAAGTGTGATTTAAAAAGTTCTAATAAATTGAAATGGAAATTTAAAACTTCTTGATATAAGTATTAAAATAAATAAATGCATAGAAAATTATTTTAATGTTATCAATCTTCCTAAATTTTCTTGCATAAATTTTTGAGCTTAGAAAAAAATTTTTTGGTGAAAACTTAGAATTTTTTTTAAAAGTTATTCTTTGACTTAGAAATCTTTTTCCTTAACTTGGAAATATGCTTTTCTCGGAAAATCATTGAAATAGATTTCTATAATCTTTCTAAGTGTCTAACCCTTAAATTGTTTTTTTTTTTCTCAAACCCCATTTTTATTGTGATCAAAGGGGGAGAAGAGGGAAAGTATAAGTCTAGGGGGAGGTAGAATTCATTTTTTCTATCATGTTGCATGTTATTGAAAATTGAAAATTGAACATTGTTTAATTTTTCATATCTATTTTTGACCCTAGCTTAACTTGGGTTGATCACACCAAAAAGGGGGAGATTGTTGGAACCCCAAGGTTGTTTTGGTGTGAACAACAAGTTAAGTTAGGTCTTGCGTTGTATTTAACATTGTGTCTAAGTGTGCAGGAACTTAGGAGCACAGGTACTCGAGCGGAAGACGCAGCTAGCGAGAAGGACTGCGATCAGGCGAGTCATGCGGAAGAGTACCGGTGGGCGAGAAGGAAGCGTGTGGTGGTTCCGAGGGGCGAAGCCGGAGCGGAAGATTGCTCGGGGAGCAAGAGGCGGACTAGCGAGAAGGTCGGCCAAGAGGTGCGAGGGACTAAGCATGCGGATGAGTACCGGTGGATGAGAAGAAACACGGCGATTAGGCGAAGCCGGGCGGAAGGCTCGCTCGAAGACCGGAAGTTGGGTTCGGGTGAGCCCTATTCCAGGTGGCGAGATCACCCAAGTAAGCGGATCCGGGCGGAAGACCCGGACCGGCGGGGACCTGAAACGGAGCAGAGGTCCCGAGCGGAAAAAGTCAACGAGTTGACTTTTTGCCCGAGGCGCCGAGAACAGTCCGGGCGCCGGAACGCGTGAGTTGACCAACGCATCTTTGCGTTACGGGCGTTGGGATAAAGTTTTATCCCCGGCGCCGCCAGGTGCCCGACCAAGGCTATAAATATAGCCTTGGTCCAGAAGCTTTTCAATGAACTCACTGATTGTAAATCCAATGCTTGCACGCTCTCTTTTAGTCTAAGCTTCTGTTTCCTGCACTACATTGTTGTACGAGGCTTCTCCGCCTGAAGGAGTTTTATTGAGCTTAATCTTCCTTGGATTAACAACCACATCGGTTGTAACCAAGTAAATACTTTTGCCTCGCTTTTTCTTTATGCTTTTAATTTACTGCTTAGTTTATTTATGCAAGTGTTAGCTTAAAGAGTTCGAGGAGGGTTGGTTTCTTTTTGTGTTAGCAGGATATCCAACAACCCCCTCCTAGCCGGCCCAACGGTCCAACAAGGACTAACCGCCGTTGGGGGATCCGAGCTAGCGACTTTATACCGGTCCTTAGTCTCTTTTATTTATTTATTACAAGTGGTATCAGAGCCGAGTACGCCTCAGAAGGACTAACCGCCGTCTGAAGCAACAAAACGATGGCCGGAGCTAGCGACTATCCACCTGCATTCGAGGGGGAGTTTTCCATCTGGAAACAAAACATGGAGGTATACCTTAACTCAGATTCTGATATTTCTTTAATAATGAAATTTGGTTATGAAGAACCAAAGAACACGAACGGAGAAAGACTCGATCTACGCCTCTGGAATGAAAAGCAACGTGAGGAGTCTATGGCAAATGGGCGAGCAAAATATTATCTTCTGAATGTAATACCAAAGGAAGATTTCAAAAAGGTCGCAGATTATGAAAGCGCAAAAGAACTTTGGGAAAAGTTCTTGCAGCTCTACGAAGAACCTCTGAAATCGAGGTAAGTACTACAACAGCCGAAGTACATCCCGAGATCGATGAAGGGGGAGAATCTTCGGAAGAAAGCAACTCGATAGGGGGAGAATCAATTACTGACAAGGTAAGTCAGGTATGGACTCGAACCTCTGATCAATTGAATGATTCAATCGAAGAATTGCCTGAAAATTTTTGCGAATCATCGAAAGAGTTTTTTATATTAGAAAATCAATTGTCAAACTTATCCTGCAAATTTGAAATATTATCGAAAGAGTTCTTCGAATTTCAAAATATCTTAACAAAAGAATTTTGCAAGTTGGAAACTTTTTCGAAAGAATTATGCAACTTAGAAATATTATCGAAAACTTTTTCTGGTCCTAAAAATTTGGAAGTACAAATTACTTTATTGGAAAAGTTTTATGAATTAGAAATTGATTCATCGAAAAATATTTTCGGATTAAGAAACCTATTATTAATAGATTCCTGCAAATTCTTATTGTTAAAAAAATTCTGGCAAATTACAAAATATTCTTTCAAACGAATTTTGCACATTGCCAAAAGATTTTTTAATATTATTGAAGAATTTTATCAAGTTAGAATTTATGCTGTTTGAATATTTTTGTGAACTTGAAATTCAAAAAATAATAGAAATTAACATGATACAAATTGTTGCATGTTTAATATTTTTTGCTTTAAATCTGAAAAAGTGTGACTTAAGAATTTCTGATAAATTAAAATGGAAAATTAAACCTTCTGATTAAAGCATAAACTATATAAATAAATAAATGCATAGAAAATTTCTCTTTATGTTATTAATTCTCTGAAATTTTCTTGCATAAAGCTTTCTGTTTAGAAACTTCTTGATGTCGAATGACTTAGAAATTTGTCTTGACTTAGAAATATTTCCCTGAAAATTATTGAAATATAGTTTCAAAATTTTTTTATGTCAACCCTTAGATTTCGTTTGTACCCCATTTTTATTGTGATCAAAGGGGGAGAAGGGAAAGTATAAGTCTAGGGAGAGAGAAAAATAAAATTTGGAATGTTTGAAATTTAATTTTTCTATCATGTTGCATGTTATTGCAATAAACTGTTTAATTTCATATCTATTGTTGACCTAACTTAACTTGGGTTGATCACAAAAGGGAGATTGTTGAACCCCAAGGTTGTTTTGGTGTGATCAACAAGTTGAGTCCTGCGTGTTCTAACCTTGTGTCTAAGTGTGCGGAGCTTAGGAGCACGGCACAGTGGAAGGCGGCGAGGGACGAGACGCTGCGTCCGAGGGACGAGGTGCTGCGGAAGAGTACACCGGCGGACGAGAAGGAAGTGCGCACGGTGGTTCCGAGGTACGAAAGCCGGAGCGGACAGCGCACTTCCTTCTCGTCCGCCAGTGTACTCTTCCGCAGCACCTCGTCCCTCGGACGCACAGCGTGCCGTCCTTCTCGCTAGCTGCGTCTTCCGCTCGAGTACCTGTGCTCCTAAGCTCCTGCACACTTAGACACAAGGTTAGAAACAACGCAGGACCTAACTTAACTTGTTGATCACACCAAAACAACCTTGGGGTTCCAACAATCTCCCCCTTTTTGGTGTGATCAATCCAAGTTAAGCTAGGGTCAACAATAGATATGAAATTAAACAGTTTATTGCAATAACATGCAACATGATAGAAAAACTTAAATTTCAAACATTCCAAATTTTATTTTTCTACCTCCCCCTAGACTTATACTTTCCCTTCTCCCCCTTTGATCACAATAAAAATGGGGTACAAACGAAATCTAAGGGTTGACATTAAAAAAAATTTTGAAACTATATTTCAATAATTTTCAGGGAAATATTTCTAAGTCAAGACAAATTTCTAAGTCATTCGACATCAAGATTAAGAAGTTTCTAAACAGAAAGCTTTATGCAAGAAAATTTCAGAGAATTAATAACATAAAGAGAAATTTTCTATGCATTTATTTATTTATATAGTTTATGCTTTAATCAGAAGGTTTAATTTTCCATTTTAATTTATCAGAAATTCTTAAGTCACACTTTTTCAGATTTAAAGCAAAAAATATTAAACATGCAACAATTTGTATCATGTTAATTTCTATTATTTTTTGAATTTCACAAAAATATTCAAACAGCATAAATTCTAACTTGATAAAATTCTTCAATAATATTAAAAAATCTTTTGGCAATGTGCAAAATTCGTTTGAAAGAATATTTTGTAATTTGCCAGAATTTTTTTAACAATAAGAATTTGCAGGAATCTATTAATAATAGGTTTCTTAATCCGAAAATATTTTTCGATGAATCAATTTCTAATTCATAAAACTTTTCCAATAAAGTAATTTGTACTTCCAAATTTTTAGGACCAGAAAAAGTTTTCGATAATATTTCTAAGTTGCATAATTCTTTCGAAAAACTTCTTTGTGATTCACAAAAGTTTTTTAGCAAAGTTTCCAACTTGCAAAATTCTTTTGTTAAGATATTTTGAAATTTGAATAACTCTTTCGATAATATTTCAAATTTGCAGGATAAGTTTGACAATTGATTTTCTAATATAAGAAACTCTTTCGATGATTCGCAAAAATTTTCAGGCAATTCTTCGATTGAATCATTCAATTGATCAGGTTCGAGTCCATACCGACTTACCTTGTCGGCAATTGATTCTCCCCATCGAGTTGTTTTCTTCGAAGATTGTAGTACTTACCTTGATTTCGGACTCTTCTGTCGGTGGCTCGGTGTCTATTGAGGTGTCAGCTTCTGAAGGTTCTTCGTAGAGCTGCAAGAACTTTTCCCAAAGTTCTTTTGCGCTTTCATAATCTGCGACCTTTTTGAAATCTTCCTTTGGTATTACATTCAGAAGATAATATTTTGCTCGCCCATTTGCCATAGACTCCTCACGTTGCTTTTCGTTCCAGAGGCGTAGATCGAGTCTTTCTCCGTTCGTGTTCTTTGGTTCTTCATAACCAAATTTCATTATTAAAGAAATATCGAATCTGAGTTAAGGTATACCTCCATGTTTTGTTTCCAGATGGAAAACTCCCTCGAATGCGGTGGATAGTCGCTAGCTCCTAGCGCTTTGTCTCGATCGCGTTAGTCCTTCCGGAGGCATCACCGCGTATGTTGGACCGTTGGGCGGCTAGGAGGGGTTGTTGGATATCCTGCTAACACAAAAGGAAAACAAACCCTCCTCGAACTCTTTAGGCTAACACTTGCATAATTAAGTTAAGCAGATAAATTAAAAGCACAAAAGATTTACTTGGTTACAACCGATGTGGTTGTTAATCCAAGGAAGATTAAGCTCAATAAAACTCCTTCAGGTGGAGAAGCCTCGTACAACGTTGAAGTGCAGAAAATAGAATCTTAGACTAAAAGAGAGTGTGCAAGCACTAGATTTACAATCAGTGAGTTCTGTTTAAGCTTCTGGACCAAGGCTATATTTATAGTCTTGGTCCGGGCGCCTGGAAGGGTCCGGGCGCCCTGGGGGGATAAATTTTATCCCCCAACGGTCGGATCGAGACCAAAAGCGGTATCAGAGCCGAGTACGCCTCAGAAGGACTAACCGCCGTCTGAAGCAACAAAACGATGGCCGGAGCTAGCGACTATCCACCTGCATTCGAGGGGGAGTTTTCCATCTGGAAACAAAACATGGAGGTATACCTTAACTCAGATTCTGATATTTCTTTAATAATGAAATTTGGTTATGAAGAACCAAAGAACACGAACGGAGAAAGACTCGATCTACGCCTCTGAAATTTTCTTGCATAAAGCTTTCTGTTTAGAAACTTCTTAATCTTGATGTCGAATGACTTAGAAATTTGTCTTGACTTAGAAATATTTCCCTGAAAATTATTGAAATATAGTTTCAAAGTTTTTTTTAATTTACCTTAGACTTGTTTATAACCCCAATTTTTATGTGATCAAAGGGGGAGAAGTATGTTAAGTCTAGGGGGAGGAAATATAATTTTTCATTTGAAAAATACTTGGACTTATTTGAATATAAATTGTTGACCCTAGCTTAACTTGGGTTGATCACACCAAAAAGGGGGAGATTGTTGGAACCCCAAGGTTGTTTTGGTGTGATCAACAAGTTAAGTTAGGTCCTGCATTGTTTCTAACCTTGTGTCTAAGTGTGCAGGAGCTTAGGAGCACAGGTACTCGAGCGGAAGACGCAGCTAGCGAGAAGGACGGCACGCTGTGCGTCCGAGGGACGAGGTGCTGCGGAAGAGTACACCGGCGGACGAGAAGGAAGTGCGCGCGGTGGTTCCGAGGTACGAAAGCCGGAGCGGAAGATTGCTCGGGGAGCAAGAGACGCAGCTAGCGCGAAGGTCGGCACGGGTACGACCGAGGGACGAAGTCTCATGGATGAGTACGTGGATGAGAAGGGACACGCGTAATTCCGAGGGACGAGAAGCCGAGGAAGAAGCCGCTGAGGAAAGATGGGTCCGGTGAGCCCTATTCGGATGTCGAGATCACCCAAGCAAGCGGAGCCGGAGCAGAAAGACCCGGACCAGAGACCAACTGTAAAGACCACCCTTCTTACTACTACTACTCTCTAAGAGTGACCGTTATAACTACTAACTCTACTTAACCGGTACTTAACTACGAGGAATCCCTACCAAAAAATTTCGATCTGTACCAGTGACAATAATCATAAGTACATACATATACAAAGCAATAACATCACCACGCAGTTTATATATAACTAAAAATAAACTATCCTAGCAATAGTAAACAAAAGAACTCCAACAATAGGAAATAACTCAACTACAATGCGGAATAAACTTAACTTAGACAAAGGGAAACTACTAAAACAATCTCTATCAATTTAATAACTGAAAGAAAACTCCAAAGAAGGAGTCTTGACAGTTTCCTTAGCAAGCTCATGATCTCTCCATAGTCCAGCCATCACACACCTTCATCACCACCACCTTGTCGCCTTCCTTGCTAAATCTTTTCCTTTCCTTTATCTGCAGTAGGAGGAAGTGCAGTCTATAAGCATAAAGCTTAGTGAGCGCTATCTACTCACAAAAACTCGATATGCATGTATATAAATAAAAACATGCTAAAACTAAATGCTAACATGTAAAATTACTCATGCTCATAAATAGCAAAGGAATCATACTATCTGAAATACTAAACATGTATAGCTAATCATGCTCATAATCCAATGAAGGAATCAAACTAACTGAAATACTAAACATGTATAGCTAATCATGCTCATAATCCAATGAAGGAATCATACTAACTGAAATACTAAACATGTATAGCTAATCATGCTCATAATCCAATGAAGGAATCATACTAACTGAAATACTAAACATGTATAGCTATGCATGTATATAAATAAAAACATGCTAAAACTGAATGCTAACATGTAAAATTACTCATGCTCATAAATAGCAAAGGAATCATACTATCTGAAATACTAAACATGTATAGCTAATCATGCTCATAATCCAATGAAGGAATCAAACTAACTGAAATACTAAACATGTATAGCTAATCATGCTCATAATCCAATGAAGGAATCATACTAACTGAAATACTAAACATGTATAGCTACTCATGCTCAAAATCCAATAAAGGAATCATACTAAACATGTAAAGCTACTAAACATGTAAAGCTACTAAACATGTAAAACTACTAAACATGTAAAGCTAAACATGCTGAATAATCTAGTAGCAAGGAAACAATTGAAACTACTACTGCATGCTTCAAATAACAAGAAACTAAACTTTCTAATTCTAGACATATTTGAAGCTTGTTTCATTTGTTTCAAAACTTATACTTTAATACTTGAAAATAATAATCAACTTCTCTTGGGCCCGGCATTGTACCACTTTGCGCGCATTCTTAATAAGAATCGAGGTAGCTAATCCCGAAACTACTAAGATACTTCTAGGCCTTATGCCTAGGGGCAACTTGGAGCCCATCCCTTGGACCTTGTGTCCGGTACATGCCCTTTAAAAGTAAAATACTTTTTATCTTTAAATACTTCTTATAATAAAATGCCTTGGCATTTATTTAAGCACCTTGTGTGCCAAAATCCCTAAAGTCTTGACTTTAGGATCTTCTTAAGGCCTTGGCCTTTTCTTTCTTTTCTTTAGCTTTCTTATACTTGTTAATACTTCTAAAAGAATACTTCTTTTAAAAGAAACTGAAATGTTTAAGCAAATTCTATCTTTGAAATGCTTAAACCAAAAACCTGCCTACTATGCTAATAAAATTCTGCATATTAAGCTTAATAAAAAAATCTGTTCTAAAACTGAAGTTCTGCATGCAATACTTATCAAAATCTACAAGCAATGCTTGTGAAAATCTGCTTATTAAAAATCTGCATACTATACTTATAAAAATCTGCATGCTATACTTATAAAAATCTGCTTATTAAAGTCTGCATACTATACTTAACAAATCTGCATTTAAGCTATAAGAAATCTACATCCCATACTAAACTAAAGTGCCTAAAAATAACATGGTACAAACACTTAAAACCTCATGATCAAGAAAACCAAGAAGCTAACACTACATACTTAAATAAAGGCTGTTCTTGCCCTTTTTGAGTAGCAAGGTAAATGCTAACTGCATGCTTAAATAACAAAGGTTATTCATGTTCAGAAACATGGAAATCCAAGGCTAAGATACTAAACTTAAAACTAATCATGTGCATGGAATTAGCAAAGATAAACCAAGCTACAATGAGAAATTCTGCATACAAAGAGATACAACTACACTAAAATTCTGCACATGATATTCTAATAGCAAGAAAACTAAATTTCCAATGCTACTAAACAAGACTGATCATGTTTATTAAATAGCAAGAAAGCTAACACCATGTTCCTGGATCTAAGGCTGTTCGTGCCCACTACTTAGCACAAAAGAAGGGTCTAACAGGAATGCTGATTATAGGGTTGTTCTTGCCCAATGCAAAGCACAAAAAGGCCTATACAAACTTATTCACAGCTTAAGTTATTATAGAGTAAAGGAAACCTTTTAGCATGCCTTAAACCAAACTGGAAACAAAGCACACTAGAATCCGGACTGCAACAAGCTCTAAGAGGGGTTGTTCTATGCTCTAGTAAAGCTGTTCGTGATCACAAAAATGCAAATGAAACTGATCATGCTTAATTATTAGCAAATGGAAAACCGAAATGCTCAATATAACAACCGACGAATCTAGGGCTGTTCCTGCTCGGCGAGAAAGCAAAGAAGAACAACGAAATCGCGGAACTACTCCTACTGCAGGTGAGAAGCAACTCACCGTGATTTGCTTGAACTTACAACCGACGGGAGAAGAAAAGCCCTAGGGTTCGGTCAACTCAAATCTTCCGGCTCCTCTTCGTGCGCCTTCGTGTGCTCCTCGTCGAGGGGAGCTCGGCGGTGTGAAGACCGGCCGGAAAAAGCCCTTCGCCGGCGCCGGAGATCAAGCCCTAGGTCCTCCTTTGTTTCCACCCGTGAGTCGGCGCCGTCGCGCACCAGAGAAGAGAAGAAGAAGATTTTTGAGAGAAAATTCCGATTTTTTCCAAAATAAAACTTAAATCTCCTTTCTTATACTAGGGTTTTTATCATCTAACTACTGCTTAAGTATTATTCACTCTTTCCTTAATTAACACCGGCCGCTAGCCCAGTTGGTCAGGCGGGTTTTGCTCGGGTCAAAGGTCTCGGCTTCGAACCCTCAACCGCGCACTTTTAATTCCAATTTATTTCCTAATCCTTAACTATGCTATAAACTTAGTTCTCACCATATAAGGTTAACAAAACCGTGTAGCTCAGCTGGTTGGGCTGGTTTTGCTTGGGTCAGTCTGACCCGAGGTCGTGGGTTCGAATCTCACCTTCAACGTTTTTGTCAAACTTTCTTTCTTTTGTAAACATACTAAATGACCTCCAAAAATTACGTAAAAATACTCTAAAAATTCCTAAAAATCTCTAGAATATTTTAAAAGTATTTCCAAATATTTTTATGGACTTTTAGAACTTGAAATAGGGAAAATTGGGTCGTTACAATTCCCCATACCTTATAAAAAGTTCGTCCTCGAACTTAGAATAGTTCTGGATATTTCTGTCTCATACTGTCCTCCCGCTCCCAAGTGACTTCCTCGTGCTTCTGGTTCTGCCAGACGACCTTCACTAGTGGTACTTCTTTGCTTCTTAGTCTCTTGACTGCTCTGTCCACTATCTGTGTAGGTCTGCTCTCATAGCTAAGATCCTCTTGGATCTGCACTGTCTGAGGCTGAATCACTTGGCTAGGGTCGTGAATACGCTTCTTTAGCATAGAGATATGAAATACATTGTGTATTGCTGACATGTCTTGTGGTAATTCCAGCTTGTAAGCTACTTTCTCAATCCTCTCTATGATCAGGTAAGGTCCTTCGTAGCGAGGACTTAATTTGCCCTTCTTGCCAAATCTCATCACTCCCTTCATAGGAGCGACTTTGAGAAAAAACTGAATCCCCTACTTAGAACTCAAGTGGCCTACGGCGTGCGTCAGCATAACTTTTCTGCCTACTCTGGGTAGTCTCAATCTTCTGTCTGATCTTCTGGATAGCCTGAGTGGTCTCATCTATCATCTCAGTCTAAATGCCCAGCTCTACTTCCATTTCTTTTCTTTCACTCGCTTCTTGCCAACAAATAGGTGATCTGCACTTCCTGTCATACAGTGCCTCGTAAGGTGTCATCTTAATAGTGGTCTGATAACTATTGTTGTAGACAAACTCAGCTAAGCATAGATACTTGCACCAACTCCCCTTGAAATCTAGTGCACAAGCTCTGAGCATATCTTTTAGAATTTGATTTACTCACTCTGTCTGTCCATCAGTCTAAGGATGGAAGGCTGTGCAGAACTTGAGTTTGGTGCCTAGTGCGTTCTGAACACACTCCCAGAAGTGTGAGGTGAAGCGCCCATCTCTTATCAGAACAATAGATTTAGGAACTCCGTGAAGTCTGATCACCTCTTTAACATACAGCTGTGTCAACTGCTCTATGGAGTGGAACACCTTGATGGCTAGAAAATGAGCAGACTTGGTCAATCTGTCCACTACTACCCATATTGCGTCATATCCATTTGTAGTTCTTGGAAGGCCTGTTATAAAGTCCATGGATATATCTTCCCACTTCCACTCTGGTATTGGGAGGGGCTGTAGGACTCCTCCTGGTCTCGTGTGCTTTGACCCTCTGACATGTCAGGCAGGTACTGACATACTTAGCTACATCTCTTTTGAGTCCAGACCACCAGAACCTCTGTTTCACGTCTTGGTACATCTTGGTAGAACCAGGATGCATGGAGTAGGGTGTATTATGAGCTTCTTCTATAATCTTCTTTCTCAACTCTTCGTCATTAGGGACACAAAGGCGATTCCCCTGGTAGAGGATTCCACTATTTGATACTCGAAACTCTGAATTTTCTTCTTCTTGTATCCCTTGCTTGATCTTTTGGATATCTGGATCTTCACTTTGCTTCTTCTGTATATCCTCAAGCAGGGTTGACTCTAGAGTCAATGCAGAGAGTTGCCCATAAATAATTTCAAGTCCGAAATCTGACAACTCCTTCTGTAGTGGCAGAGCTAATGATGACAAGGACATCAAGAATGCACTGGATTTTCTGCTTAGTGCATCTGCCCCTTTATTAGCTTTACCTGGGTGGATCACTTTCTTTCACTTCCAACTGATGATACCCAGAGCACAGGTCTATTTTAAAGAACTCTATTACCCTTTTTTTAGCTGATCATATAGATCATCTATTCTGGAATGAGGGTACTTGTCCCTAACTGCTACTTTGCTCGGCGCTCTAAAATATATGCACATTAGCATAGATCCGTCTTTCTTCTTAACGAACAACTCTGGAGTTTCCCGGGGTGAATGACTAGGGCGGATGAAACCCTTGTCAAGTAACTCCTGAAATTGTTCTTATAACTCTTTTAGCCCTGCTAGAGAAATTTGGTACAGAGCTTTTGAAATTGGCTCCACTTCTCTGTTGGGAGGTAATCCAGGTAGCTCTTCTAGAAATACCTCTGGATATTCACAGGCTACTCGAACGTCTTCCTGCTTGGGTCTTTCTTGTTCTTCTGTACTCCAGTTCTGATCACTTGATTGAGGTCTCTGTTTCCCCACTGTCTTGTCTTCGATCTTGACTGACTTGTGTTGCATTTGTTGTGCCTTGATGCCGTTCAGATAGTGCTCACTAATGCCCTGCTGACCAGCTCTTCACCAATCTATGGTCGGTGAGTTTCACTACTCACATTAGGTGTTATTTCTGGTCTCAGCATTAGGAGCATCAGTCTGACTCGTTCTTTCACTGTACTTACTAACTCTAGGCAAAGGTGAGCTAGCCTATTAAATCTTTTAACCGCTTCTTCTACTAGCATGTCACCTTGTCTGAATTCCATAAGCTCCTCATACTGTTTATTGATGATCCGTTGACGGAAGAATTCTTCGTAAAACTCTATCTCGAAGTCAACCCAGCTCATCTGGTTGACTGCTCTCTTACTCTTAACTCGCTCCCACTACATATAAGCATCTCCAGATAGGCAAAAAGAGGCACACTTAATGGTATCAACCTTCTCGACTTCTAGTCAGTCAAGAAGCTCCATTGTGCTCTCAAATGTCTTGAACCAAGCCTGGGCATCCTAGGGCTCAGTCGTGCCTGAGAAGCTTTCTGGTTTCAGCTTCATCCACTGGATGAGGTATGCTTCTTGTCTTCTAGGTGTTGTGGTGACTTCCAGGGCAACCGATAGAACTTCAGTCACCCTTGGAGTCTCCACATTAATGGTTGGGGGAGTGGGAGGAGCTGGCTTCTGATTGGTCATCTAGTTGACAATCACTTGTTGCTGCTCTACTACTTGTCTCTGGAGTTGGGCAAGAACTTCAGAGAGATTGGGCTCAATTGATCTAAGCTCTTCGTTCACCTGATCTTGGTTCTCAGTACGAACGGTGCGGGGATATCCTCTTCTTAACATCTAGTTATGCAAAGAAAAGGCTTGATATCTTCTCTATCCTTTCTAACTTCTCTATCCTTTCTAAACAAACATATGTATGAATCAAGAAAGGAGAAACAGTAACTTCTATCTTACTTAAGCACTTATAAGCAATCACTCTATACTGCAAATAATAATAAAGGAAAGCAATAAAGAAAGAACTTAAATACTTTCTTACTTGAAGACGGCAAGGATGATGCTGATGTGTGTGTGATGCTGGAGAATGGGAACTGCTCTGATACCAACTGTAACGACCACCCTTCTTACTACTACTACTACTCTCTAAGAGTGACCGTTACTTAACTACTAACTCTACTTAACCGGTACGCTACTTAACTACGAGGAATCCCTACCGAAAAATTTCGGCAGAATCTCCCCTGTACCAGTGACAATAATCATAAGTACATACATATACAAAGCAATAACATCACCACGCAGTTTATATATAACTAAAAATAAACTATCCTAGCAATAGTAAACAAAATAACTCCAACAATAGGAAATAACTCAACTACAATGCGGAATAAACTTAACTTAGACAAAGGGAAACTACTAAAACAATCTCTATCAATTTAATAACTGAAAGAAAACTCCAAAGAAGGAGTCTTGACAGTTTCCTTAGCAAGCTCATGATCTCTCCATAGTCCAGCCATCACACACCTTCATCACCACCACCTTATCGCCTTCCTTGCTAAATCTTTTCCTTTCCTTTATCTGCAGTAGGAGGAAGTGCAGTCTATAAGCATAAAGCTTAGTGAGCGCTATCTACTCACAAAAACTCGATATGCATGTATATAAATAAAAACATGCTAAAACTAAATGCTAACATGTAAAATTACTCATGCTCATAAATAGCAAAGGAATCATACTATCTGAAATACTAAACATGTATAGCTAATCATGCTCATAATCCAATGAAGGAATCAAACTAACTGAAATACTAAACATGTATAGCTAATCATGCTCATAATCCAATGAAGGAATCATACTAACTGAAATACTAAACATGTATAGCTAATCATGCTCATAATCCAATGAAGGAATCATACTAACTGAAATACTAAACATGTATAGCTATGCATGTATATAAATAAAAACATGCTAAAACTGAATGCTAACATGTAAAATTACTCATGCTCATAAATAGCAAAGGAATCATACTATCTGAAATACTAAACATGTATAGCTAATCATGCTCATAATCCAATGAAGGAATCAAACTAACTGAAATACTAAACATGTATAGCTAATCATGCTCATAATCCAATGAAGGAATCATACTAACTGAAATACTAAACATGTATAGCTACTCATGCTCAAAATCCAATAAAGGAATCATACTAAACATGTAAAGCTACTAAACATGTAAAGCTACTAAACATGTAAAACTACTAAACATGTAAAGCTAAACATGCTGAATAATCTAGTAGCAAGGAAACAATTGAAACTACTACTGCATGCTTCAAATAACAAGAAACTAAACTTTCTAATTCTAGATATATTTGAAGCTTGTTTCATTTGTTTCAAAAACTTATACTTTAATACTTGAAAATAATAATCAACTTCTCTTGGGCCCGGCATTGTACCACTTAGCGCGCATTCTTAATAAGAATCGAGGTAGCTAATCCCGAAACTACTAAGATACTTCTAGGCCTTATGCCTAGGGGCAACTTGGAGCCCATCCCTTGGACCTTGTGTCCGGTACATGCCCTTTAAAAGTAAAATACTTTTTATCTTTAAATACTTCTTATAATAAAATGTCTTGGCATTTATTTAAGCACCTTGTGTGCCAAAATCCCTAAAGTCTTGACTTTAGGATCTTCTTAAGGCCTTGGCCTTTTCTTTCTTTTCTTTAGCTTTCTTATACTTGTTAATACTTCTAAAAGAATACTTCTTTTAAAAGAAACTGAAATGTTTAAGCAAATTCTATCTTTGAAATGCTTAAACCAAAAACCTGCCTACTATGCTAATAAAATTCTGCATATTAAGCTTAATAAAAAAATATGTTCTAAAACTGAAGTTCTGCATGCAATACTTATCAAAATCTGCAAGCAATGCTTGTGAAAATCTGCTTATTAAAAATCTGCATACTATACTTATAAAAATCTGCATGTTATACTTATAAAAATCTGCTTATTAAAGTCTGCATACTATACTTAACAAATCTGCATTTAAGCTATAAGAAATCTACATCCCATACTAAACTGAAGTGCCTAAAAATAACATGGTACAAACACTTAAAACCTCATGATCAAGAAAACCAAGAAGCTAACACTACATACTTAAATAAAGGCTGTTCTTGCCCTTTTTGAGTAGCAAGGTAAATGCTAACTGCATGCTTAAATAACAAAGGTTATTCATGTTCAGAAACATGGAAATCCAAGGCTAAGATACTAAACTTAAAACTAATCATGTGCATGGAATTAGCAAAGATAAACCAAGCTACAATGAGAAATTCTGCATACAAAGAGATACAACTACACTAAAATTCTGCACATGATATTCTAATAGCAAGAAAACTAAATTTCCAATGCTACTAAACAAGACTGATCATGTTTATTAAATAGCAAGAAAGCTAACACCATGTTCCTGGATCTAAGGCTGTTCGTGCCCACTACTTAGCACAAAAGAAGGGTCTAACAGGAATGCTGATTATAGGGTTGTTCTTGCCCAATGCAAAGCACAAAAAGGCCTATACAAACTTATTCACAGCTTAAGTTATTATAGAGTAAAGGAAACCTTTTAGCATGCCTTAAACCAAACTGGAAACAAAGCACACTAGAATCCGGACTGCAACAAGCTCTAAGAGGGGTTGTTCTATGCTCTAGTAAAGCTGTTCGTGATCACAAAAATGCAAATGAAACTGATCATGCTTAATTATTAGCAAATGGAAAACCGAAATGCTCAATATAACAACCGACGAATCTAGGGCTGTTCCTGCTCGGCGAGAAAGCAAAGAAGAACAACGAAATCGCGAAACTACTCCTACTGCAGGTGAGAAGCAACTCACCGTGATTTGCTTGAACTTACAACCGACGGGAGAAGAAAAGCCCTAGGGTTCGGTCAACTCAAATCTTCCGGCTCCTCTTCGTGCGCCTTCGTGTGCTCCTCGTCGAGGGGAGCTCGGCGGTGTGAAGACCGGCCGGAAAAAGCCCTTCGCCGGCGCCGGAGATCAAGCCCTAGGTCCTCCTTTGTTTCCACCCGTGAGTCGGCGCCGTCGCGCACCAGAGAAGAGAAGAAGAAGATTTTTGAGAGAAAATTCCGATTTTTTCCAAAATAAAACTTAAATCTCCTTTCTTATACTAGGGTTTTTATCATCTAACTACTGCTTAAGTATTATTCACTCTTTCCTTAATTAACACCGGCCGCTAGCCCAGTTGGTCAGGCGGGTTTTGCTCGGGTCAAAGGTCTCGGCTTCGAACCCTCAACCGCGCACTTTTAATTCCAATTTATTTCCTAATCCTTAACTATGCTATAAACTTAGTTCTCACCATATAAGGTTAACAAAACCGTGTAGCTCAGCTGGTTGGGCTGGTTTTGCTTGGGTCAGTCTGACCCGAGGTCGTGGGTTCGAATCTCACCTTCAACGTTTTTGTCAAACTTTCTTTCTTTTGTAAACATACTAAATGACCTCCAAAAATTACGTAAAAATACTCTAAAAATTTCTAAAAATCTCTAGAATATTTTAAAAGTATTTCCAAATATTTTTATGGACTTTTAGAACTTGAAATAGGGAAAATTGGGTCGTTACAGGACCAAAAGTCAACTGGGTTGACTTTTGGCTCCGGGGCGCCCGGAACTATCCGGGGCGCCCGGAGCTGTCCGGGGCGCCCGGAACCATCCGGGGCGCCCGGAATGGACTTTTCAACAGGATCGAGTTTTGACTCGATCCGACCGTTGGGGGATAAAATTTATCCCCCGAGGGCGCCCGGACCCTTCCAGGCGCCCGGACCAAGACTATAAATATAGCCTTGGTCCAGAAGCTTATACAGAACTCACTGATTGTAAATCTAGAACAAGCTGTAGGCATATAAACATGAACTGTAATAACAAAACAAGGAGCGTAAATAAAGTAGAGGTATTCTTACTTGGAAGCTGTAGGTACAATGTTGACGTGTGTGTAGGAAGTATGGAACACTGCTCTGATACCACTCTGTAACGACCCGCCTTCTACTAGCTGAGCTGTAAGACCGATCGCTACAGTTATGCTATGCTAAACTATTCCCTGACCAGAACTAAAGACATAATGCGGAAACTACGCTAATTAAAATTTTGCTGAACGGCTATCACTTCTTGGTTCTATACATGCTAAGGGAGGTAAACTAACCATTCCTAACATGTTTTACCATCCCATGGCCAAGGAACTGAACTTAGACACTTCCCCACTGATACCAAACCTCCCAATCGATCCACGGATCGATTGGAATAGTCGGATCGATCCAGTGATCGATCCAGCCAGCTACTGTATGCGGGACATAAGTTGGATCGATCCAGTGATCGATCCAGCATGCTACTGTGCCCGGGACGATAATTTGGATCGATCGGCTGATCGATCCAGGCTGGTCAATCGATCCAGTGATCGATCCCAGAACTCTCTGTTCGCGACGGAAATGGCTGGATCGATTAGCTGATCGATCCAGAGGCCTACTGTTCGCGGAACAGATTGCCCAATCGATCAGCTGATCGATTGGAAACCCTCGAATCGATCAGCTGATCGATTCGAGTTACTGATTTCGTGCCAAATGTCTGATTTCAGCACTGTTTCGTGCCCCAATCACATTACCAGTACTAAAATGATTAAGAAACACTCTAATGACAACAACTAACATTCTAACAACATAAAAGAGATGTTCTAAGCATAATAAGGTGCATGTTTAACTAATTCGTAACGATTAACATACTAAAGTGCAAGATGATAAAAAGAAACACTGAAAAGTTCTAATGTTTGAAATAAAGCTTGCTAAGGTTCCCTAAGATCTCTACTCCAAGTTCCTGCCCACACACATCTTCGTAGCATTGCCCTCCAGCCTCCGCTAATCCATCTTTCCTTTACCTTTATCTGCAGTATAAGGAAAAATGGTATCTGTAAGCTTAAAGCTTAATAAGAAACCATCTACCTCACTAAATCATGCATACGATGCAAATATGCTTTTAAATCATGCTGTTTGAAAAACATACTGAATATGCAAGCATGGCATGGCATGGTATCATACAAAGCATGGCATAACATAAGCTGAACATAAAACAAAACTGATGATAACATGTCTAGAACCGTATATGAAGCTGTCATATTTAACAACTGAAATAAGCTGAGCTGATACAAAAGTGAGCTGAGCTAATACTGAATTCCATTATGCTTTAAAACTGATTTGGAAAACTATTATATATATAATAGATAAAAATACTAAACATGCTGCTGTAGGGCTCTGGCAACTGTACTTGCTGTGCGCGCATCCTTAACTAGTCCCGGGATTGCAAGTTCTGAATCTAGTAGGGTTTACTAGGTTAGCTAAACCTAGGGACGACTATTAGAGTCCAACCCAGTGGATATCAAATCCAGTACAGTGCCGCTGCTGAAAGTAAAATACTGAAATACTAATTAGCTGAGTCTAGGTTATCTGAACCTACACTAGGTTGTCTGAACCTAGAGGCGATTGTGGGAGCCCACCCATTGGACATCTAGTCCCATAAAACTGAAATAAAACTGATATGCTGGTTTAAATGCTTCTATGCATTTAACTATGCTGTTAAAACTGTCTAATGTTGCGCTAAACATTTTATCGAACACTTAGTGTGCTCCAACTCTCCTCTCTAATAGGGGGACCACCTCTAGGCACCCAACGATGTCTAAAACCTCTATCTAAATAGGGAAAACGTGTCCGGCCCATCCAGAGACACTCAACTAACCCCTAAATCTGCGAAGAGAATTAAATACACTCCAGATATCGATAACAATCTACATATAACTAAATTATAAGCATGCAATCCAACGAGAGCTACTTATACTGCAGGTGAGGGGTTTCTTACCTCGTACGCTAGTTTCCTTACGGTTCTAGTCGCTAGGTTTCCGGAGAAGACGATCCCTTCGATAGTTCTCTTGCGCCAACACGTTCCTCTCGTGAAGGGGAGTGTCCTGGTGTCAGAGCCGCTGCCGGAAGATGTCCTTGGGGGCCTAGCCTTGGTGCGCCGAGAGAAAGAGGAAGAAGAGAGGGGCGCCGGCGTGAGGGTTTGAGAGGAGAAGAGATTTGCCGAACCAAAGAAATAAAATAAACCAAACCAACTTAAATCTTCTATTTATATTAAGTGGATAATTGAACCCAACTCTAATATAAATATAATTGGTTCCCCTTTCTTTCAGCACGGCCCTGTTAGGTTCACCGGTTACTAAGGCTAACGAATGGTTTAGCGGGCCCGAGAGGTCCCGGGTTCGATTCCCGCTTAAGCCTTTTTATTCTTCTAATTATTTTTGCTACTTCTGCTACTCGGAAAATTCCGGAAAAATATCTAAAATTCCAGAAAAATCATAGAATAATTCTAATGCAAGTTTGAGAATTTTCGGGCGTTACAATCCCCCATACCTTATAAAAAGTTCGTCCTCGAATTTAGAACAATTCTAGATCTCTCTCTTCTGCTGTGTGACCGTGCCAAATGACTTTGACTAATGGTACTTCCTTGTTCCAATTTCTTAATTGCTCGGTCTATTATCCGAATAGGCCGACTATCATAGCCGAGGTCTTTGATCTGCACCAACTAGGGCTCAATCACCGGTGGCATCGGGTATGCTTCTTCAAGATAGAGACATGAAATACGTTGTGGATTTCCTGGGTAGCTCTAGCTCATATGCTACCTTGCCCACTCTTCTGCTGATAAGGTATGGTCCCACATATCTGGGACTAAGCTTGCCCTTCTTCCCAAAACGCATCACTCCCTTCATGGGAGCTACTCTAAGGAACACTGTATCCCCGACTGAAAACCCTAAGGGTCTGCGCCGTGTATCAATCTGCTGTATAGCCGCTGTGGTATCTGCTACTAGATCTGTCTGAAGTTCTAGTTCTTTCTGTTCACCACTCTCATACCAGCAGATTAGAGATCTACACCTCCGCCCATAGAGAGCCTCGTAAGGTGCCATGCCGATAGTGGCCTGATAGCTGTTGTTGTATGCAAATTCTGCTAAGCTCAGATATTTGCACCAACTTCCCTTGAAGTCTAGGGCACACGCTCGGAGCATATCTTCGAGTACCTGGTTTACTCGCTCCGTCTGACCATCTGTCTGAGGATGGAAGGCTGTGTTGAACTTTAACTTAGTGCCCAACACTGACTGTACACACTCCCAGAAGTGTGATGTGAATCTGCTGTCTCTATCTGAAATGATGGTTCGTGGGACTCCATGTAGTCTGACGATCTCCTGAAGATACAACTGGGCTAGCTTCTCCATGGAGTAAGATATCTTGATAGCTAAGAAGTGGGCTGATTTAGTCAACCTGTCGACTATAACCCAGATGGCGTCAAAACCATTCGTGGTTCTGGGTAGTCCCACTATGAAATCCATAGAGATATCCTCCCACTTCCATTCTGGAATCTGTATAGGCTGCAGAACTCCCCCTGGTCGCTGAGGCAGGTGCTAACATATCTGGCGATGTCTCGCTTCATCCCGGGCCACCAAAAATGTTTCTTCAGGTCTTGATACATTTTAGTGGAACCTGTATGCATCGCATAGGGAGTCTTGTGAGCCTCATCTAAAATCTGTCTCCGTAGCTCCTCCTGATCTGGAACACAGAGTCTGTCGCCAAAATACAACACCCCACTATCGGACACTCTGAATTCTCTACTTTCTGATTCTGCTAGTCCTTGCTTGATTTTCTGAGTTTCAGGATCCTGCTCCTGAGCTGTCTGGATGTCACCAAGCAAGGTAGACCCAACTCTAATATAAATATAATTGGTTCCCCTTTCTTTCAGCACGGCCCTGCTGGGTTCACCGGTTACTAAGGCTAACTAAAGGTTTAGCGGACCCGAGAGGTCCCGGGTTCGATTCCCGCTTAAGCCTTTTTATTCTTCTAATTATTTTTGCTACTTCCACTACTCGGAAAATTCCGGAAAAATATCTAAAATTCCAGAAAAATCATAAAATAATTCTAATGCAAGTTTGAGAATTTTCGGGCGTTACACATAAGTTCATCAGTTACCAATGAATCCTACTCAAGTTAATATAACCTAGCCTTAGATGTCAAAGATATAATTGGTTTATTTCCGAAGGTTGTTTTCTCTTAGAAGATATGTTACTAATTTCCATTTGTTGCATCGTGGGAGTTATTGGATTTATAAATTGCCAACCAACGTACCAGAACAGATAACTTCCCTCTTTTTCTTAATAACAACTTTGTTATTAAAAGAAGCAGAATATCAAGTTCTTTGAATAGTTTAAAAACTGAAAACTAGTTCTTTCTAAACTTGGTAAGTAAAGACAATTTCTTAAAATCCATATTTTATCAAAGGATAAACATCTCCCACTGCAACAGCTGCCACTTTTACAGCACTGCCCATGTGGACTGTGTTTTTATTTTCATTTAGTTGTCGGGTTTCCTGGACATGATTAATGGTATCTGTATCTACACTCCAGGTTCTGGTAGATAACACCACTAAACATGTTTCAACTAATAAATTAAATACACCTATATTGTTCTTAGTTCTAAGAAGACAGTCTACCTTAATGTCCAAGTCCAATTTCCAATTATTACAATTGGGACTACTAAGTCTTTTCTATAGTATAACAACTAGGGAATTGATAAATATTTTAAATCCTAAGAATCACAAAAATATTTGGTCAAGATCAATTCCTTAAAATCCCCATGAATTTTGTATGCCACAATAGTGTGGACGTATACAAAAACAAAGAGGAGATTTTATCCATTTAATTTTATTATCTCATCAACTTTACTTTATGACGAATAAAATTAATAGTTGATCTGTCTTTGATCAAATATTTGGTCAAAACTTTTGAATTTAAAATAACATTGATTCCTCAAACAATATTATTTAAATTCACCAACACCTCAAACACCGTAAATTTTGTATGCCACGATAGTGTGGACGTATACAAAATTTAAACATTTGTAAGAGGAGGGTTATACCCATTAATTATCTTGTCAATAAATCTTTATGACAAAATAAAAATTACCTCAAACACCGTGAATTTTGTATGACACGATAGTGTGGACGTATACAAAATCAAACATTTGTAAGAGGAGTTTTTTTAACTTTATTATCTTGTCAACCTATTTATTTGACAAATTAATAGTTGGTTTTCTTCGGTCACACAAATAATAGCAGTGACTCCGATGGGGAGGATACTATTAGACGTGCCTAAGTGTAGACCATTACTTGACACTAAGTCCATTAATAAGATTGTGCCCCTTCCGATGGAGAAGATCACACGCACTTAATTAACTTCCTATAGTCATCCAAAATATAAATTTAATCTAGTGATCCACAAACAAGCTCATCTGATATGGAGGAAGGCACTCAGAGCTAACGCGCAAGCTTGTTGCATCAATTATAAACCAGCAATGGAGACTGTGGAATTTATTTAAAAATAAATCTCTCTCCCACTTAGTTATTTAAAGTGAGGAATTTTGACTATGCTAGCCTACTTAACATGCATACTAACAAGCACACACAGCACAGCATAAAAAGTAATAAATATAAAAACTAATTTTCAACTATTATGGCTTTTATCTATTGCTGTCCTCTGTGTGTCACCAACCCTAACTGCTGCCATCTTTGGCCACTGCCACCGGGTTTAGTTGTCACATCCATCTTGCTCCTTGTTCCGTTGCACCTCTGATCCTCAAAAGGTTCCACGCCTTGCAAGATTCGATCCGTGACATAAATAAAATTTTACATTTTTCGATCCTATATTCCTCGAAGGAATGTACATGTATCTAGATCAAAAAATAAAATCCTATTAAAACTAAATACAGCTTCTGCTGTATTTTATAATACAATCATGCACACACAATAAAATGCCCTTGACATGTCCAAGGGTCCAATCACACACACAATATCTATAAGCCATAATAGTTGGATCCTGCATCCACAAAGTTAGCACATCCTACTATTATACTGCCTAAATTATGTATGACATGTGCATAATTAAACTAATACCAAATACACAGAGGCAAAACCCTAGCTCTGATACCAATTGTTGATTGCTACTCGGAAAAACTAATGGTTCCACTGTACAAAAATTTTGTACAAAGGTCTGAACCTTTTCCTAGCTACTATGTGTTCTTTTAAATTAAACTCAGATCGCCTGCAGAACTTAACACGTTTGATCCTAAGTTTAATTTATTTGTTCTTTTAGGTTTAGACTTGGATCTCCTGCGGAGCTTAACACGTTCGATCCAAATCACCTAGGTTATTAATTCCATTAAATATTAATTTCCAAAATTGGCTTCTAGGTATGCATGGCGAGGCACATGGCCTTCTTGGATATGGGAACAACCACCACTGCCTAAACAAAGCCTTTTAAGGAAAGCTAATATTCAATTTCCTTAAATAACTTTAGGTCAACCAAAAGGAACAATCAAATCACAAGGAAAAGAAAAACAAAAGAACACAACATTGAAAACTAATTTGAAATACTAGAATCGCATGCCTCTTGTATTTGGTATTTTTACAAAGAAATAAAACTAGTATGATGCGGAAATTAAATACTAGTATACCTTTTCTTTTGCAAACAAAAACCTCTAGGTCTTCTACCGTATTCCTCTTCTAATCCCGGATGTTGTGTGGGCAACGATCTTTCGAGACGAGAACCACCAAGGCACCTTCTTCTACCTTCCTTCAAGTTTCGGCCAAGCATATCTTCTAAAGGATGAAGAACCTTTTTCACCAACCAAGCTCCAAGGGATGCAAGCTTTCTCTCCTTCTTCCTCAAGCTAGATCCGGCCACCTCCTCCAAGCTCCAAGAGATAAAGGATTTCGGCCACACAAGAGGAAGAGAGAAAAGGAGAAGGGCTGACCACACCAAGGAAGAAAAGAGGGAGAAAATAGAATAGAGTCGTTAGCCATGAAGCCTCCTCTACCCCCTCTTTTATAATCCTTGGTCTTGGCAAATAAAGAAATTTAATAAAAAACATCCTTAATTCTTTTGCCATGAAAAAAAAAATTATTTAATTAAAAATAATTTTCTTTTCTTAATAACAATGGCCAGCCACCTCAAGCCCCAAATCAAGGAAAGTTTTAATTAAAACAAGAATTAAAACTTCCTAATTTGTTTCCGGAAATTTATAAAAATTTCTCCAATAATTTTAATCCCTTCATGATTGGTTAATAAAAAAGAAATTTTATAAATTAAAATCTTTCTTTTAAATATGTGGATAAAAAGAAAGTTATCTCTAAAAATTAAAATCTCTTTTAATCTACAAATAAGGAAAGATATCAAATCTTTTCTTAATCTCCCGTAGAAACTTATAAAAGAGAATATTTAATTTTTAAACTCTCTTTTAAATCATGAACATGGTTAAAAAGGAAATTTTTCTTAAAATTTAAAATCCAGCTTTTAATCAACAAATAAGGAAAGATTTTAAATTTTAAACTCTCTTTTAAACATGTAGATGATTTACAAATAAGGAAAGTTTTTAACAAAAATTAAAACCTTCCTTTTAATCTACAAATAAGGAAAGAAATTAATCTCTTCTCTTAATCTTTTGTAGAAAGCTATAAAAGGAAATTTTAATTTTTAAACTCTCTTTTATAAACAATGATATCCACATAAGAAATAATTTTAATAAAAATCTTTTTTTAATATTTTAGTGGCCGACCACCTAAGCGTGGGACCCAAGCTTTGGCTGGCCACCAACTTGGCTCATCCATTTGGTCTTGGTCGGCCCTAGCTTGGGTTCCAAGCTAGCTTGGCTGGCCCCATTGGATGGGTAAGAAGGTGGGTATGTGGTGAGTATAAATCTGTATATACAAGAGGCTACGATAGGGAACGAGAGGAGGAATTGGTTTTGGTCTCCTGATGAAATTAAACTTCCCGTGTTCGCCCCGAACACACAACTTAATTTCATCAATAATAATTCATTCCACTAAAGAACTATTATTGAACTACCGCACCAATCCCAAATTACATTTTGGGCTCCTTCTTATTATGAGTGTGTTAGTCTCCCTGTGTTTAAGATGTCGAATGTCCACTAATTAAGTGAGTTACTGACAACTCATTTAATTAATATCTTAGTCCAAGAGTAGTACCACTCAACCTTATCATCATGTCGGACTAAGTCCACCTGCAGGGTTTAACATGATAATCCTTATGAGCTCCTCTTGGGGACATTCTCAACCTAGATCACTAGGACACAGTTTCCTTCTATAATCAACAACACACACTATAAGTGATATCATTTCCTAACTTATCGGGCTTATTAATTTATCGAACTAAATCTCACCCATTGATAAATTAAAGAAATAAATATCAAATATATGTGCTTGTTATTATATTAGGATTAAGAGCACACACTTCCATAATAACTGAGGTCTTTGTTCCTTTATAAAGTCAGTATAAAAGAAACGACCTCTAATGGTCCTACTCAATACACTCTAAGTGTACTAGTGTAATTATATAGTTAAGATAAACTAATACCTAATTACACTACGACCTTCTAATGGTTTGTTCCTTTCCATCTTGGTCGTGAGCTACTGTTTATAATTTATAAGGTACTGATAACATGATCCTCTGTGTGTGACACCACACACCATGTTATCTACAATATAAATTAATTGAACAACTACATTTATCATAAATGTAGACATTTAACCAATGTGATTCTTTATTTCTAGATAAATGTTTATACCAAAAGCTAGGCTTTTAGTATACATCCTAATAGCGGCGACGTTGCTCGGCGCTAGATGGTGGCGTCGAGATCGCTCCGCGCGAGAGGTAGAGGAGAGGCAGGGAACAGAAATGCCCGATCTCCGTTGCCGACGGTTTTGTTCGCAAGGATGAGAAACCGCTCAGCACGAGGTTAGGGCACGAGGGTGGTTCGGCGGGGGTAGAAAGAAAACGAAGGGGAGAAAAAAAAGAAAATGAAAAGAACAAGAGAAAAGGAAATATTTAAAAAAATCAAACATTTCGTCGCTAAAACGGGGTACCTTAAACAGGCCTTCCCGGGGCCCAATATTCATCCCCGTAAACTTGTCATACGAGCTCCGAAAAATTCCCAGAAAATTTCTAAAAATTCTAGAAAATTTCCTTATGTTGATTCGCCCATTTTCGATATTTTATAATATTCCTCTCCTTCTCTTGGACGTCGTGTGAGAAAGGATCTACCAAGATGAAATCTACCCAAGCTCCTTCTTTTCCTCTAGGTGGACATCATGTCAACAGAATTAGAGATTTTTCTAAAAAGAATTATGTTAATTCTTTCTTATAAATTTTCTAAAAAGAATTATTTTAATTCTTTCCTAAGAAATTTTTCTAAAAAGAATTATGTTAATTCTTTTCTAGAAATATTTTCTAAACAAAAATTCTGTTAATATTTATCCTCTTTTATCTGGTGCCGAAGGTTATAAAAAGGGAAGAGGTCATGCCACCAAAACCTAATCTCTCTTGAGTTGTTTTCCCTTGCTTGTGGCCGGCACCTCATCTCTTCTTTTCTCTCTTTTCTTTTCCCCTAGGGTCGGCGCCCACCTCCTCTCTTCCTCCTAGGGCCGGCACCCCACTTTCTTATCTCTTCCTCCCTTTCCTCCCTCTAGGGCCCCTTGGTGGCTGGAGCTTGGAGGAGGAGAAGAAGAAAAAGAGAAGAACCACTCTAGGTGGTAGGCGGTTTGGAGGAGAAGAAGGAGGAGGAGGTACCCTTTTTCTTTGCATCTTTTGGTGGTAGGCGGCTTGGAAACAAAAGAAGGTTCAGGTGGTTTGTCTTGGTAGATCGTCGCCCACACGACGTCCAAGAAGAAGAGAGGAATACAGCAGAAGATCAAGAGGTATTTGTCTATGAAGAAAGGTACAACTAGTTATTTATTCCGCAGCGCAACTAGTTATGTTTTCTTTGTATGGATCCTGAACACCAACACGAGAGGCAAGCGATCTTGTGCTTCGATCATGGTGCGTTTTAGTCAATCAAGGACTTTCTTGATTGATCAAACACATGTTTGATCGAGCATGTAGGTTGCTAGGAAAAGTTCTGTGCCTGTACAAATTTTTGTATAGGAGTTTTACACAGAATGAAATTCCGAGCGCCAACATTTGTTATTCCATGTAGTGGCTGAATTATGATAATGTGTAAATTTTTTCTATTCCATGCAGTGGATGAATTATGATAATATGTCATTTTTTTTCTATTCTATATTGTGGTCATGATAATGTGTAATTTTTTTCTATTCTATGTCGTGGTCTTGTGGATGGATTAAAATTATATATTCTGAATAAATATTAATGCTAATATTTAATATCTTTATAAATTATTATAATTAACATTTAATAGTGTCATTATAGATATGTTAAGATGTCATTTTAAATTGATTTTATAAATTATCATTATTGATAAATTTTATTATCCTTATATAAAAATATAAGACATTTATAATTGTCAATATAAATTAGTTTATGTGACATTTAAATTTATCCTTCTTGCAATAATAATAAGGCATATATAAATATCTTTGAAATATTTTTGTCTAACATTTTCGATCGTCAATATATCTCTAGAATTAAGACACTTCTGAAGTTAGTATAATATTTTATAATGACATTATACAAATATCAGGAATATTAAAAGGCCTAAAATGACATCGCATTATAAAGTGTTTTTCGGTAATGGCATTAAAAGTATGTTATAATGTGTTTATGTGTGCCCTTAAAGAGTATTATTGTAGTCGTGATTCTTTTTTTTTCTCTCTTGCATCCGTGAGTTCTATTCCTGAATCTAGATCTAACTTGAGCACCGGAGTGACCGTATCGGTAGAGCTGACCAACCCTAACATTCCTTACTTTGTAAGCTACTAGACTTTGGCCAAATTGGAGATAGTCACAACATCGCAAGAGGTGTTTGGAGAGGAGCCCGAGCAAACGAAAACCCCACCAAATATAACATTAACATATGCCTAGCTCTTGTTAAAATTAATATGGTGGTTACATGACAACTTGCTAAATAAAATAATTAATTACAACTATACAACTATATATATAAAGGGATGACACTTAGTGTTATTTTAAAAAAAAAAAATTCTTTAACCTAAATATATACCCTAAACCTTAAATACTAAACTATATATATATATATATATATATATATATATATATATATATATATATATATATATTACAAAAATAAAAAATATAATTTTTTTGTTTTCAAAAAAATGACATTTAAATATGATTTATTTGCATTCTAAAATACATATGAAAAATGGTCTTGAATTCATAACATTTTAAATATTTTTTTCAAAGGTTTTCCACTTAATTCTACTAATTAATTATTGCAAGTTCAAAAACTATTTTGCTATATAAAATACTTTTATTTAATTATGTAAAGATGTTAAAAAAAATCTTGTCGCATAAATATAATTGTAAGAATATTTTAATTCTTTATATTTTATTCAAAATAGAGTTAAATAAAATAGCTAAAATTTAAAAGATTTTATTTTAAAATAAAAATTCATCCTTTTTCATTCTCTCTCTCTCTCTCTCTCTCTCTCTCTCTCTCTCTCTCTCTCTCTCTATATATATATATATATATACACGCGCGCTCGATTTAACATTGTTGTAGTTTTGAAATACTAGATAATGCAAATTTGATTAAATGTGAAATGGGAACAAATCAGAGAGCATTTTACCATTCTAGGATCATCATGTAATAGTTTTATTAAAAAATTTGTAATAATTTTGTTAAAAATTATTATGTTATAATATTTTTTGACAAAATTATTAAACCATAAAAAAGAATACTTATTTTTTCAAATATCTCCATCCTGTCCCAAATCAAATTATTAACCAAAAGGTTTTCTTACCTAAATAGAATTATAGAACCTCACTTCTCTTTAATAGATAATATAAAATGGTATTTTAGAGAATAAATTTTATATTGAATATTTCTTACACTTAAGTGATTTTATAAATTTAAAAAATGAAACTCTTTTAATATTTGTTTTTTTAAACGAAGAGGTCATTTTATATATATATATATATTATTTTTTTAGTAGTATATTATTATAATAAGTTTGATTTAATAAAATTTTCCTTCTATAGTTTAGGTTTACTTCTTAGTATTTAAAAATTAAAAATTTTAGATATTTACATGTTGAATAGGAGCTCGAGATGACGGGAGCTTCGTATACCAGATTTTTTTTTGTTTTTAGATATTTATATGATATATTATATGTATTTAAGATTTAAAATTTAAGAATTTAAGAATTGGATGAATAATAAATTTAAGTTAATAAGATTTTTCATTATTCCGGCTTTTTCCTAGTTATAGTGTTAAATTGATTAAAAAAAAAAAATTGAATTAATGAGCCTGATTAAATCCAGGCGCTTGACCATGGTAGCGCGCACGTCCGCCGTTATATATCTACTCTTGGTTTCATCTCGTCCTATATATACCGCCAGAGCAATTCAGCCCTCCTTCCACCTCTTCTCAGTCTGGGAAATTCAGCCCTCCTCAATTTCACCTCTTCTCCGTTGGAGCTGCAAATCCATCGATCTATCACTTCCATTGGTGTCAATTAGGTGCGTCTCTGTCCATTTCTATCTCCCTTTCCGATCGTCTCTGCCTTGTTGATCGTTTCCCCGGTAAGAAAATCCTTCTGTTTTCAATTTTGTAGTATTTTTAACACTAGTATCAGTTTGTTTGAGTCTCATCTTGGTTCCCTTTTACATTTTTCATGTTTTCTTTTTCACATTTTGTCAATCTTTAATCAGATTTCTTTAACGGAAAAGTTAATATACAATCTTTGACACCGAAAGGGAAGGTATGATACTCTTATTACCAGTTCTTTTCGATTCTTATGGCTATCTATCCTTGTTGTTGATATTGAATCACTGCTACAGTTGCTATTCTTATGTCTCTGAATCCAGGAAATTAGAATCGCAGCAGCAACAGTAAGTTCTTGACTTCTCTCATTGCAATTCGAGATTACGTACAATCTTAAAACCCCGTACGACTTAGATGGAATCGCCGGGTGCTGATTGGAGTCCGGAATCCGAGTTAGAGCTTCAGGAGATGTTATTGGGTACTTTATATTCAATCTTAATTAGATCTAGCCTTCGTATCCCATGATTATCCTGACAAAAATGCTTATCTGCAGGTCTTGCATCTTCTGACGAATTCAAGAAGAACACGAGAATAACGAAAGAAATGATCAATGATGTGATCAGCAAAGCAAACAAGCCGCTCAGTAAAGGCGAGGTCTTGTGGCGCTTGATGATGCAGCTCAACCTTGATGTTGGTAGCGACTGTTCTAGGAATCTTGAGCAATCGGGCACTTCTGGTACATCTCAAATCGAGTCACAATTGGACTGGGAAAGTCTCCTGTCTGCAATCAATGAGCAAACTGTAGAGCATTCGAGAGAACCTAGCGTTATCAGCGAGAGCACTCTACAAAATGCTTCGTTGGAGTCGCTGCTTCAAATGAAATGCAGGCTCGAGAAGGAAGTGCAAGAGTGGAACGATTGGGGTACGCAAAAGGTGATGCAGGCCGCAGAGAGGTTGAACAAGGACAAGAAGGAGCTTCACTTAGTAAGACTACAGAAGAAGAATGCCAGTCTGGAGGAACAGCTTAGAAGGCGCTATGCCCGTCAGATGGAAGAAAACATAGCCCTGGCTATGGGTCTTAAAGATAAGGTTCGCACAATGGAAACAATGAATAAAGAACTGAGGTTGGAACTGAAAGATGTAGAACTACACGCTGCAGAAGTGGAAGCGAATTGTGAAAAAGCTTCAAGAAGGATGGAGGAGAACCTCAAAAAGTTACAATCATCTGAAGAAGAAAAGCTCTCGTTTAAAGATGAACTTGCAGCTGAAAAGCGTCGCTTTTATAAATTGCAACAGCAATTGGAGCAAGCCAGGGATCTTCGTGATAATATGAAGGTAAATTTGATTTTATTGTTTCAATATCCTTAATTACATGCTAAAAAATGCCCCTCTCATTCTTCCTGCTAAATGCTAATGCAACTTATTGCAGTCCAATTGGAAGAAAGAAGAGAAGTTGAAGAATGATGCTCTTGAAATGGCCGAGACTGAACGAAAGGAGCTGGAGCAGATCGAGATGTCGGCAAGATTACAAGAAAATGCAATAAAAATTGAAGCGGAAAATAATTTGCAGAGATACAAAAATTATATCCTTCAGCTAAAGAATCAGATTGCACAGCTTAAATTAGTTAAAAGTTCATCATCCAACAATTGTCTTTCTGAGAAGGAATCGAGGTCTGAATTAAAGCGTGAATGGGAATGTGTGATGTGCCTATCTGAAATTGTGTCCGTCGTCTTGCTTCCTTGTGCCCACCAAGTTTTTTGCAGGCAATGCAACGAACTTCATGAGCAAAAGGGCGTGAAAGAGTGCCCTTCTTGTAGGACTCCTATCCAGCGAAGAGTCATTGCTCGATCAGCTGATGATCCTTAGAATTATCTCTTTGTTTGCTTAGCTGAAGTTTCAGAATAAATTGCGCCATACTGCTTTTTGAACCCTGCTCGTTCATCTAATGACTGTTAGCTAGTTGATTGTTAGTATGAGTTTGTTTCCTGAGCAGAAGCTTCAGGACTTTTGTTGTTGGCAATAGAATAAACCAGGACGAACAGGCTTGTGAACGTTTGGGTATTTAAAACAAATCCAGGGAACTTTCTGTATTGACGTTGTGACTTAATGATGTTCTGTTTTTATCCATCTGCTTGTTAGAACTATAATGAATATAATTAATAATTAATTCTAAAATATAAATAAAATATGATTATTAATTTTTTAAAAATATAGATAAAAGGTATTTAATATTTAATAGATTCAAAAGTAGAACAAAGTTCGATTATTCTTAAAATCAAATTCATTAATCATTATATAGTAATTATTTTTTTCAACTTAACTCTCATTCAATATAATATAGATGATTATAAAATCTACTTAAAAATTCTTTTTTTATTTTATTACAAATAGCTATTTTAACATATTTCATAATTAAAAATATTCGTTTTATTATTACCGTAGAAGTAGAAAGAGTTAGAAGGTCAACCTACTAATTAAATAAATATATTAGAATTAATATATAAGTAAACGATATAATTATAATATATAAATTATAATAAATGAGAAAAAAATATCTGCCAATCAAATTATAAGTTTTTGACTTATTTTTTTAATTAATTTTTGACTTAATTTAGAAATAGTCGATAAATTTTGAAATCTTTCACGACTAACAATGTCAATTTATAGTGATCAAATTGCATTCTCCATCAATATGAAAAGACTAATGATATTAGTCTTATAAGTTTTTTCAAGTGATATAAGGCGAGGTTTATATAGTAGTTCAACACTATCCATCTTACCTGCTATCTAAGAAGTGCTAGGTCATTGCTCTAACTTTCATCCATAGATTCCATAAAACTTCAGTTAGAAAATATAAAACTCAAGGAATGTAGACAATTAACTTTCGATCAAGCCAAGGGTATACAAATTAAAAACCTTAAGAGTTGAAGTATCAAGAATTGTGAATAAACGGATAAAATTGAGTAATTGACTATCCTTATATAAAAGTTTATAGAGGATAAAAAGGTAGATTTGACATCATAGTAGTATATGTTAAATAAAAGTATGAGATGTAACCTATATCCGTAAAGCTAGACTTAAGTCGCTCATTGTCTAGCAAGGTAATGGGCTAGTGGCCGCTCACTAAACGATCGCACATGAAGCGGTTACTTGTCACCTAGCGAGACAGTGTCCGCGTCACGAGCAACCACTACTCATTACCTCGCCGACCACCTCTCAAGCGGTCGGTGATGGAATATTTTATTATTGAACAAGAAATAAAAAACTTTATGTTAACTTTGAACAGTGAATTACATGGTGCTACGAACGAGTTTGATAAAAAAATTTAAACAAGTTAGAATTAATATATTTATTAACTTATAAATATAATGCCATTTATAAAATTTGTCAATCTAATTTGATATTTTAATTTTATTTATAATTTTATATTTTAAAATTTGTCTACATGAGAGTAAATTTGTCTATGATTGGGCTAAAAAAACAAAGCTATTATTATTATTATTATTATTATTATTATTATTATTATATTATAAAGTAGGTGGGGCTAGAGCCCACCCTAGCCCAAGGGTGGCTCTACCCTACATTTGATGATCTACGAGATATCTATCGACTCTTAACAGTTCTTAGTTAATATAAAAGTGTAAGATGTAATTTCTAACTATTTCTATTGTCAATTCATAATCAAAGGGTGCATGCTTCACACAACCTCTGCTGATAGTGGCGATTGGCTGAGGTCACCATCAAAGGAACAATTCTTTACCAAAGCCAGCGAAAAAGGATAACTCCTCGAGAGCGATGCATCCCTGATTCCTGGCAGGTTGATAGTGTAGGATCGAATGTACATAAGAGAGGGGGATGAATAACGTGAATTAAAAAAACTCTTCTTTTCTTACTTTTAAAAAACAAAGTGCACAATAGAATAGAATAATGCAAAGACAAAACGCACGAGAAAAAGATAAGACACAGACGGTTACTTGGTTCAGAGCGTTCGGTGACTCCTACTCTATGACCCAAGTTCCTCGGGCCTATCAATGGGCAATCTACTAAATTCTCTTCCGGAACCGCCGGAAGAGTAACCGAATACAATGAAACAAATAGGAAAGTGCAATAACCCTACACTTTCCTTTTGCAAGTATGTAAAGTAAGTACAAATGTAAAGGTCATTACCAACACAAAGATGTAGAAATGAAAGCGCTCGTGCTTTAGTATCAGTCCATCTACAGTAGTAGGGCGTAGTTGTGCCTAGTAAAGCAGCAGCATGAAGTCAGAGCAGCCAAAACGTCAAATGCTTGCATAGAGGAGTTGTATATAAGTTGTTTTTGAATGCTTGGTTGAACTCTCCTTTTATAAGGCATTGGAGGCGCCTCCAGCCTTGAATCTAATCCCCGAAGAAATAGACTCAGTCACTTCCGCCACCTTCAGTTTCTTTCCATACAAGGGCACCTTCCAGGCACTCCAAGGTGCCTCCGAGCAACTCCAAGACGCCTCCAGATCACTCCAGGTTGCCCCCGCACCGCGAGAACTTTATCCTCAAAGTTCATCCATGTGAGGGCACCTCCATTGGATCCAGGGCACCTCCGTACCACTCCAAAGCACTTTCCCATAGCTCCAAAATGCCTCAGGCACTGTTCATCCAAGGTTACTTTTACATTTTCATCCTTACAAAAAGTGTTTGTCCAAGTAACAAACTATACCATACAAAACAGAGTTAGCACAATAAAATATAAGGGATTATTAATTAGACCTCATCCCCCTCTCTTGTTTTTATGGCTCCCAAGGTGAAGGAAGGTGAGGTAGTCAGAGAATGAGTAAAGGAATTACGGTACCAAGGGGTGAGGAAGTGGCCTTGGGGACGATACGCAGTGAAGATCCAAGATCCGATGAAGAAGAGTCATAATTGGCTCGGCACCTTTGACACCGCCAAGGAGGTGGTGCATGCATACGATGCCACCGTGACTCAGTTCTATGGGCCCAAAGCCAAAATCAATTTCCCCTATTCCGCTCTTTTTCTCATTGCTGTCAACCCCATCAATGTCGAGTCCTCCACCCCTTATTTACGCATAGCAGATGCATCCTGCCTAGCGGTGGATCTCAAGCTTGGACAAGTACGTGCCCATGTTGACTCACTATGGTCGTGCTCATCCCTCCTAGCTATTGTAATGCCGAAGTGGACAGAAGGGCACAACTTCGACAATTACCTAGGGGTGGCGCCACCTGTCTGTTGGTGCAGTTAGTACCAACGATCAAACTTAGATTTTGATGAATGATAAATAAATTAAAGTTATATGGTGTGTTACCTAACCTTGTTACCAAGTATATAGGACTTAATGGGTCTAGAGGACCTGACACCAGACTGAAATCCAGCTAGGTCTGTTGAATCTGATAGCTAGTGGAAAGTCCAGATAGATCAAGGAGTGACCCGATATTTGGCTAAAAGTTCAGCTGGGTTTGCCGAACCTGATAGCTGGTTGAAATCCAGTTGGATCTACGGACCTAACAATTGATGGGAAGACCTAATGGGTTAAGAGGTAAGTAAGAGAATGTAAATGTTAAGTGAGATAAGTCGCTAGAGGAGAGTAATTCAGTGAGGACGAGTCCTAGTGGGACTATAGGTGTTGGTTCAGTTTAGGTCTATTTTGGAAATCTAAATTGAGACTATGATTAGATCCTGGTCTTGGAAAGATGATTATATAGAGGGGAAGAGTGGTGATATTATTGGGCGGGATAGCGATTATGTTGGATCATGAACAAGTGAGGGGGAGGGGGAGGAGGGGGAGGGGGAGGAGGAGGAGGTGAATCACGTGATTTTGAAAACTTTATTTTCTTTTATGAATGCCAAGTTTGCAATGGAAATAAAACTAAGAAATGGAAGTAAGAAAAAGAAAGAACAAGCGCTAACACAAGTAATTTTTTACTTGGTTCGGAACTTTCGACGACTCCTACTCTAAGGTCTACACTCGTTGAGTGCTTTAGTTGGCCAATCACTATTGGTTCGAAAGTGAATTACAAAATTTGAGTACACGAATTGTAAAGAGAAAAATTACCGACAACAAGATAGTATGAATCTAATTCCTTGATCATAGGTTGTCGAAGAAGCGTTACAGCATTGTAGGAACTTCTTTGAAGCAGCACGCAGGAATGAAAGTCGTAGCAGATGTTATTCTGAAGCTGTTGATCGAGGTCTTCAAGACTTCCAGGTGCCTAAAGCCCCTCCCGAGCTCTTGGATCATGCTAATGTAGTGAACTCTCATCGAAACTTCATCCCCAAAATTTATCCACCTCCAAGAACCTAGACCCCCTCCGAATGCCTGAACTGTTGCTGTGAGCAAGTCAGTCATCGCGATCCAACTCAGCTTCTAGATAAAATTTTCTACTCTGGGCACTTCGACCAATTCCGAGTGCTTGAACTGCCCGAGTGCCTGGCCAGGCACCCTCTAGGTGATGCTAGTCTTGGCACTCGGACCAACTCTAGATGCCCAGACCAACTTCAGGTGTTTGGACCAACTCCAAGTGCCGAGAGTCCGGGCGCCCGGACAACCTTTTTTCAGCCTTCTATTTTCTATAAAAAGGGGTTAGTTCAAGAAGCTATAATATGTTTATCCTATAAAAAAAAGTTAGCACAACAAAGTAGTAGTATTAAGACCAGGATATAATCAAGGTCTCAGTTTAAAATTTTCAAATGGACCTAAGCTGAACTGACACCTACTGTTCTTTCAACCGGGAATGTGTCCTCACTGGATCTCACCTCCAGTTGCCTACCTCCACTTACCAATTGTAGACTTTAGGTCCCTTAATCCACCAGGACTTCCTACCAAATTTCAACCAATCTAAACTTCCTCTTGCCAGATCTCAACCGATCTAGACTTTGTGCCATCATCAACCTAGCTGGACTTCATTCTGCCAAATCTTGATCAATCTGGACTTCACGCTTATTATCAACCTAGCTAGACTTCAGCTTGATGTTCCGGTCTCTAGACCCAACAAGTCATGCACACTTGGTAAAAAGGTTAGACAAATAACACATCTAACTTTAACCTATTTATCATACATCAAAACCTGATTGTTAGTGTAACGTACACCAACAATTTTCCTTTTTTTGATGTAATGACAACCTAGGTTAAAGTTAGAAAAAAAACATGCAAATAAGCATTAAACATGTAATGTAAAAATTAAGTGAGTTAGATTTTTCTAATCTAACACACCATCCTCCCCCTTTGGCATACATAAAAAATTGATATAACTCATTAAGCACAAATTTCAAATTGTTCAAAAAAGTTGAAAACAAGTATTTTGAAAACAACCATTGCAAGTAATATTTTTAAGTATATAAAGTTTACAAAGGTAAAGTTTTTGTTAAGAAAAACTCAGGTTTATTATAAGGAGTAAATGGAAAAAAATAAATTAATTTGAAAGCAACTTCTCAAAATTTACAAAAGATTTTCAAAATTTTGAAATTTAAATTTTACAAAACGCTAAATTTTGTAAACTATTTTCAAAAGGCATTTTTTTCAAAAAAAAGACTTTTTAGAACAGGTTTGTTAAAATAATAATTTGCAAGACACTTTACATATTTTCAAAGAAACTTTCAAAGTGATTAGGAAAATTTTTGAAGGAATTTTGCAAATGGTCTTCCAATATTTAAAAATTGAAATTTTCAAGAGAAAAATATTTTGCAAAGATAAATTTTACAAGAATTTTATAAAATTTTTCAAAATGTTTTCGAAAACATCTCTCAAAATATTTTTCAAAGTATTTTTAGGAAGTTTTTCATTGTAATTTTTGAGAGAAAAAAATCTAATTTTGAAATATCGATTCAAAACATTTTTCAAAAAAAACTTTAAGTAAGTTTCAAAATTCTTTTGTTTAAATAGCTAGTTTGCAAACAATAGTAAAAAGAAGAAAAAAAATTTGAATGTAGTTTTTTTAAATATTCTCCCTTGAACTTGATATTACTTTAAAAAATAATATTTATCTAAAAATTATCCTTAAATATCTAACTGTTAGTTATTAACTAACTATCAAAAGATAACAGTGTTCACTTGATTAGTTAAGTTAAGTATTAATATCTAGTTAGAAATTTATTGAAAAGGGACTACTTAACTTGATCAATATATTTATTGTATTTATAGCTCAGACTTATTTTGATGTACTGATATAAGCATCTGAAGTCTAAGCAAAAGGCCTACACATCTCATGTTATTCTATGTTTTTGAATACATAATTAAAGTAGACTTAGTGTGTTTGTGAGATGCTCATTCCCTAAATCTATAGGATCATGCTTTCTATGAGCTTAATCTAGACTAAAGCCAAAATAATTTTACAATACTAGAGAAATGAAATTTTTTTAGAAAACATAAGTAAATGATTTTCCTAGAATTTACAAATCACTTGAAAATTTATTTGATAACAAGAGTACTAATCTATCATTCCCAGTTTTATGACATTAAGGTAAAGTTAAGTTCAAAGTAAGTGTATTTAATAGGTTTATGTTTGAATTCAAATTATTTAATTGAGATTCAAGTTAAGTTTAAATTTGATTTTAATTTTAAGTTTAAAGTTAATTTTTAAGTTAAGTTTAAATTTGATTTTAATTTTAAGTTTTAAAACTTTGGTCTAACTAGTTAGGATTAGTAAGGGATAGCTTTGGTTAGTTCCACTAAGCCAAATGCACTAGGTTGAAGTCATATCTTCCTAAACATGCATAGATAGAGCTTTCCTAACTTACTATAATTCAAAACTTCTCTAGTACTATTTGTCAAGTTAAACTTTTATCCTTATTTAACCTAGCCCTAATTACCCAGCCAGGTAAATTATTATTTTAAAGGTGCCAACTAATTTAAAATCTCTCCTAAATTATTGAATTTTGGGTTTAGGTTTGGTTCGTGTTGATTTTCTTTATAGTTATAATAAACTTGATTATAGTTGGTGTTTAGATTAATTTCATATTTATTTGATTTAAGCTTAGTTTTAATTTAATTTTATTTTTTTAGGTTGGTATTTAGTTTAGAAGGTTTTATTTTTGAGATTAACGTTGAGTTAGTTGGTTCATTTTGATTTAGTTTTAGGTAGTATATTTTATGTTTAGGTATATAGTACTGATTGAGTCCTACTTGCTTGGTTATACAAGCTTTTGGAACCCAGACTTTAGTTAGTTTCTTGTTTTGACTGATAAGTGATATAAATATTTTGTTTGTTGAGTTGGACTTGTATCCAAGTCTGGATTTATTATATACAGCTCGTTGAGATCCAAGTATTATATCTAGTTACTTGGATCTAGTTGTGAATTTTTCTAACAATTCTTTTAGATTGGTTACTGCAGTTTTCAATTTAGAATTTTCTTCCTCAAGTCTTTCAACTTGAGTTGGGTTAGTGTTTTCTATTTAGGAATTAAGTTGTTCCTTAAGGTGTTGATTTTCCTTAAAGAGTGTGTTATTTTATTTTTTAGATTTAATTAATTGTTTATTAAGATAAGCAATAGTTTTAAATAATTTTACAATTAAAATAGATGATACATCGTTCAAACTTTCATAAATGAGTGCTGACTCATGGCTTGATTCATGTCCATGCTTGTCATCATGATCTAAGTCGCTTTGTGATTCAGGTCTGGTTGTCATCAACGTGAGGTAGTTGTGATGTTTTTATTCGTCGTTGTTCGATTCTTTCAAAGATGACTCGCCCCAAGTCATTTTTAGTGTCTTCTTTCTTCTGGTTGTCTTGGATTGTTCCTATTTCATTTTTGGACATTCATGCTTGAAATGACCCTTCTTGTTGCATCCGAAGCATGTCATCTTCGTCTTTGCTTTGTTGGATGTTGATTTGATCACCTTTTATAAGTCTTTCTTTGTGAAGTTGTTCTTCCTTCTAGTGAATATTTTTCTGACCATATTCACTAGTTGTTCTTTTTCGTCGCTTTTGAGTCATATTCAGATTCTGCCTCCAGCTTTTTCTTGTTCCTGACTCCTTTTGAGGAACCTACAAGAAGTGCAATATCTTTCTCGAACCTTTTGGAGTTAGTTTGCTCATGGAGTTCAAGTTCACAAAAGAGTTCGTCTAATTTTAATTTAGATAAATTCTTTAAAACCTTGTAGGGATCTACTATAAATGTCCACAATTCATTTCGAGGAAAGGAATTTAAGGTGTACCTGATTATATCCAGGTTTTCTAACTAGTGGCCAATTAAGTGGAGCCCATTTAGGATACTCTTTATTCAGGCATGGAGATGAGTTGTGGTCTTACCATCCTACATTTTAATATTAAATAAATTGTTCAAAAGTAAGTCTCTCTTGGTTACCTTTGAATCGATCGTGCCCTCGTGTAACTAGATGAGTTTATCCCAAAGTTCCTTCGCATTTTTGTGCGGCCCGACACAGTTCAATTCCTCCTTCGTGAGTCACACTGGATCATGTTCAACACCTTGAAGTCAGTTTATGCCTTCTTTTTTATCTCCAGATTCCAGTTTTCTAGGTCCATTGAAATTCTGATGTTGTTGTCAATCGGAGGCTTGTATCCTTTGTAGATGTTGAACCATTGGTCAAAGTCTATCTTAAGGTACACGTCCATCTACTTCTTTCAATATGAGAAGTCATCCCCATTTAAGAGAGGAGATGAACGGTGTTGTATCCCTCATTTTAGGCCATTAATTTCTAAAAGAGAAACTTGAAAATGTTGCCAAGACTTGGTTTTAGGGTAAATAGTGTGGGAGAAAAGACAGACTTGATTGGTGTTGCACCAATTCAAGATAATTCAGAAAGAGACGAGAAGATTTGTCCAAAGAGGTAATTTCACCAATTTAGACTATATCGAAAAGCTCAAAACTGAAAAGAGAAATTAAAAGAAAGTTTGAAAGTCACCTCCTACCTGATTGGTGGTTGCACAAATTCAAAGCCAACTTGGTTATGATACCACTCGTTGGATCATGAACATGTGAATTGGGGTGAATCACATGATTTTGAAAATTTTCTTTTCTTTTAAAGAATGTCAAGTTTGCAGCAGAAATAAAACTAAGAAATAGAAGTGAGAAAAAGAAAGAACAAGTGCTAATACAAGTAATTTTTTTACTTGGTTCGGAGTCCTCGATAACTCTTACTCCAAGGTCCACACTCGTTGAGTACTTTCGTTGGGAAATCATTATAAGTTCAAAAGTGAGTTACAAAATTTGAGTACACGAATTGTACAAAGAAAGATTACCAACAATAAGATAGTGTGAATCGAATTCCTTGATCGTAGGTTGTCGGAAGAGCATTAAAGCGCTGTGGGAGATTTTTTGGAGCAATGCGCAAGAACAAAAGTTGTAGCAGATGTTATTCTGAAACTATTAGTTGAAGTCTCCTTTTCTAGCCCCGTTTGGCCGCCTAAAGCCCCTCCTAAGCGCCTGGATCATGCTGACATGGTGAGTTCTCATCGAAACTTCATCCCCAAAATTTATCCACCTCCGGGTGCCAAGACCCCCTCCGAGCCCCTGAACCGTTGACGTGGGTCAGCTAGTCGTCACACTCCAACTTAGCTTCTAAATGAACTTTTCTGGTCCAAGTACCTGGACCAACTCCGGGCACCCAAACCACCCGGGTGCCTGGCCAGGCACCCTCCGGACGAAGCTGGTCCAGGCACTCGTACCAACTTTGGGCATCCAGACTCCTTCCGAGAGCTAGGACAATCCTTTTTCACTCTTCTATTTCTTACAAAAAAGTGTTAGTTTAGGCAACTATCATATGTTTATCTTACAAAATGAAGTTAGCACAATAAGGTAGTAATATTAATTAGATCCTATCTTCTCAAGACCAGGATCTAGTCAAGGTCTCAACTTAGGTTTTCCAAATAGATCTCAGTTAGACTGACACCTACTATTCCCTCAACTGGAAACACATCCTCATTGGATTTCTCCTTCAATTACTTACCTCCACTTACTAATTACAGACTTTAGGTCCCTTGACCCACCAATACTTTCTACTAGATTTTAACCAATCTGAACTTCATCCTGCCAGATCTCAACCGATCTGGACTTCATGCCAGTTATCAACCTAGCAGGACTTCCTTCTGCCATATCTCAACTAATCTAGACTTCATCGCAACTATCAACCTAGCTAAACTTTATCCTGGTGTTCCGATCCACTAGACCCATCAAGTTCTACACACTTGGTAGAAAGGTTAGACAACAACACATCTAACTTTATCCTATTTATCATGCATCAAAACCTGATTATCAGTGCAACCTACACAAATAGATTATTCTGTGGGCTAACGAGAAGAAGGATTTTAGGAGAAAATAAGAAGAGAAATTGTCATACTCAAGATTTTTTTCAAAAAAGTTATTTAATAACTAAGGATAATCCCTCATACAGCTAAATAAACACTTATATAGACAACCATGACTCATAATAGATAAAACTATCAAAAAGATCCTAAGTATTAACAAAATAGAAATTATCAAAAATAGTAAAATCAATGTTTGGGGCCTTCAAAAAGGTATTAAATGTTATTTTTTGGATCCAAAATTTAAGGGTTATATGGGTTCCACTAGTACCTCGTTTCAAGCCAAATAATACCTTGTTCTAATACCCGAATCAAAATTTATGACCCTTTTGAAGTTTGGGAGGTATTCTTAGTTTGATCCTACATCAGTCATCTTGGATTGAAAAAAAAACTTATACTCGAATTTTGAATAGTGTTATAAGATAACCCATGAGTTAAATCATCTAGCATAAACTCAATAAGAGTGAAGGGAGTGATATTAGGTGATGTTGCTAACTGATTTTGTTGCAATAAGTGAGATTCATATATACAAAAGTTCATCATCAAAAGAATTGAATTACTTTCATAAGAGACTGTGCTATCACAATTCTTCATCATTCTTCAGTGCACAATATTGTCCAACAAGCGAATCTGTTGCTTACAAAAACATCTTCTTTAACATATGTCTTAGGATCAAAAGGCTTTGGTTCAATGGCCATGATGTAAGACACTTTATTGACATTCATCCTAACATGTTGTGCAAGTAGAAATTGCAAAGGAACATCCAAAATTAGTGGGGGCTAATTGTTTTTTCTTTAGGTTTATCTTTAAAATTTTCTTCCTCTATTCCATATTGCATGTCCTTGTCAGACAATATATCTTCTAGCTTTAGATATGCGAACTTTTGACAATCTTGTCATGAAATTTACTATCATCCATCTCATGTCTATCATAATCTGTGTCAGGATAAGAGTTTTGATGAACTTCATTCTCCTCCAAATTATTACTATTTTCATCATCCTCATCTAGAAACCTATATATATTAAGCAGATTAGTAAATTTAACTTTTGGTATTAGAGTGGTTCCTTCCCGTCGTGGTGCAAATACAATCTTCTTTCTCTTGATATGGAGAGTATAATTATTCTTCTATCTATCATGGATAACACTGTTTTCATACCGCTAAGGTCGCCCCAACAGTATATAATATGCATTCATGGTCACCACATCACACCAAGTATTATCAAAATATTTGCTACTAATTGAAAAATACATGAGGCATCACCTGTTTACTGTTATCTCACAATATTTATTCAGTCACGATAGCTTATATAGCTTAGGATGATGATTTATCTTCAACTGTAATTTTTGGACAGCCTCCTCGGATACTATATTCTCACAACAGTCGTTGTTGATCATCATCTTGAGGAATTTATCCGTGATCATGCAAGTAGTGTGAAAAATATTGGTTCTCAACCACTCGTCCTCTAAATCACCCTTGGGGGTCATCAAACTCTTGTAAATGACCAAAGTCTTATGGACATTACCGTAAAGCATGTCGTTAGTGTTGGTGAAAGGTGCATAACATGTAACCTAGGATTTTGATATATGGCTATTATTAAAGTTAGGTTAGTTGTGATCTAACCAGTTGTATCAAGTTTGCAGGTACAAGATACTTGATAGATGTTAAAGTCCTGGTTATGAACCATTCAATAATCAAGTCCTAGTAGATTTAGGTAAGCTAAATATTGGTTGGGACCAAGCAGACAAATTTCTAGTTAGAGGCTAGGTGAATCAAGTTCAAGTATTAAGGCTTGGCGGATAAATTCCTATCTGTAATTTAGGTGAATCAAGTATAAGTGAGTAAGGCTTAGCAGAAAGAAAAATTCTTAGCTGATTGTTAGGTGAATCAAGTACAAGTGATTAAGGCTTGACAGACAAAATTCCTAGTTGGAGGCTAGGTGACTCAAGACTAAGTGTATGGAATCAACTGAAGACTTATTGCTTGGCAAAAATCCTAACTATGTGCAGCTAGAGGCTGATTGCTTGGCACAAGTCCAAGTGTGTGGAATCAACTAGAAGTTGATTGCTTTACAAAACTGAACTAGATGGGTTAATCTAGTCAAGTGAGAGTAACTTTACATTCTATATCATACTCATTAAATGTAACCACAGCAAGAAAGCATGCTCAATAGTTTTAGGCAATCGGATGGTGTCTGGGGGTGATTAGTTGGTGTTAACTCTCGACGAAGAGATTTTGGAGGGTCTAAGCGACTATATGGGGTACATGAGACCGAAGTATATTGGCGACCGGAGCAACTTTCATGCATCCTGGAATATGGAATTATCGGCAACCCAAATGAGTTGGGTCAAGATGAGATTTGACTCCTCTACAAGAGATCGAGAAGGATCTGTTAGGGTCGAAATGTGCTAGAGGGGGGGGGGGGGTGAATAGCTCGTTGTGCGCTCATCGTCTTGTCGTCGCTTGTTTCTTGGTGATGATATGCAGCAGAAAATACAAGAAACACAATTACAACGCTAACACAAGGATTTACTTGGTATCCACCTCAAGAAAAGATGACTAATCTAAGGATCCACACACGACACGTACTCTCCACTAATAAAACACTCCTTCTCGGTCACAGCCGGAGGTGGAGAAACCTCGTTCAAACTCACACAACAACAAGAAGAAAAGAAGAAGCAAAATACAAGTAAACCTTACAAGATTTTACACAGTAAACTCTAGCTAGCTTCCCCTTCTTGTTTGGAATGCCTCTTGACCTTGGAAATGCTAGAACACCTTGCTCTAAGAAGCTTCAAGATTTGGCGGTGAGCTCTGTGGAGAGATCACTGTGTGTCTAAGATGAATCGGGTGAAGGTTTGCTGAAGAAAATGCTCGCAATGACTTTATCTAGCGCCAACGGTCGGAACCCAATCGATTGGATTGCTCCCAATCGATTGGAGAGGCATTGGATCGATCGGTCGATCTATCCAGAGCACCTATATGCTCTCTAGAAATCGCCTGAATCGATTGCTCGATCGATTCAGGGTTCTCGCGCGATTTCCAGTGCTCCAATCGATCTCCCGATCTATTGGAGGCTCCCAATCGATCAGGTGATCGATTGGGAGGCTTTCTGTGCTCGCGCTGATTCTCCCCAATCAATCCACCGATCGATTGGGAGATGTTTTTGTTGCGGCACCTCACCCAATCGATTGGGCATGAGTCAATCGATCGGTTGATCGATTGATCCAACTTGATTTGCCCTACTAAAGTCTCAAGCCCCTAAAACCCAACATCTGGTCAACCATGACCTGTTGGGACATCATGCCTAGCATTCAGTCACCTTCGGCCTGCTAGGACTTCCTCAACAAGTGTCCGGTCAATCCCTTTGACCCACTTGAACTTTTCTCCTCGAGCCAAGTATCCAGTCAACCCTTTGACCTACTTGGACTTCTCAATACCAGGTGTCCGGTCAACCTTGACCCACCTGGATTTCCACGTGCCTGGCTTCACTCACCAGGACTTCCCTTCTGCCTAACTTCACTCGCTCTGTCCGGCTTTACTCACCAGGACTTTCACCTAGCTTCACTTACTAGGGTTTTTATACTGTCTAGCTTCACTCACTAGGTCTTTCACCTGGTTTCACTCACTAGGATTTCTCAACTGCTTGGCTTCACTCACCAGGACTTCTCCTCTGCCTAACTTCACTCACTAGGTCTTTCACTTATCTTCACTTACCAAGATTTTCTAACTGTCTGACTTCACTCACCAGGTCTTCTTAGTCAAGTATCCAGTCAGTTTTGACCTACTTGACTCTTCTTCACATCTAACTATCCAACCTTGACCAGAGGAGAATTGTACCAACAATCTCCCCAAATGAACGATTGCACCTGCAATCTCCATGTATTATCAGTCTTCATATATTGTCAAACATCAAAACCCAAATATCAAGACTTAAGCTTGAGTCATCTCAAGCTTAGTCACTTAGGTCTGTTGGTGCGGGAAGCATTCGACGATCGAACCGTTGTTTTGATAATGGTAAAGGAATTCAAAGTTAAGGTTATGTTGTAATCTAACAAGGTTCATGGAGCTTGCAGGAAAGTCCTAAGTGGTACTTAGGCAAAAGTCCTAGCTGCGGTTAGGCAGGTGAAAAATCCTAGGGGGTGGTAACACTATGTCATAGGGGGTGGTAACCCTATGCGAAAAGTCTTGGTGGGTCAAGGGCTTCAGGCAAAAGTCCTACGGGGTGGTAACCCTAGGTGGAAAGTCCTGGTGTCGCGAACCAGATGGAAGACTGGACAAGCGGAGAAGAGGGAGTCCAGCAGAAAGTCCGGAAGCATCGAGCGTCGAGCAAAAATTCAGTCGATCTGGAGGATCATACTGGCAACAGGTAAAACTCCTGAGTGGAGTAGGTGAGGATGAGTTCCCCACAGAGGGAACAGTAGGCGTCAGGTTGACCTAGGACTTCCGGTCGAAAATCCGAAGTCAGACCCGGACAGTCCGACGATTATCAGAATATTCTATTATTATGATTAATATCTGTGCTAACTTGGTTTTGTAGGATGTGTTTGTATTTGTAGACTAACATGTTTTGAGGGCCAAAAACTAGAGTTTAGCCTCGGATGAATAGTGTTCGAGGCGCCTCCATGGAGCTTGGAGGTGCCTCGGGTGCAAGCCGAAGCCAGCTGTCCAGAGGAGTTGGAGGCGCCTCGGATGAAGCTGGAGGCGCCTTGGACCAAGGCTTGAAGGCGCCTTAAACCAGATAAGGTGCGACCAGGCCTATGTTGATCCACCCGTGCGACTCGGTGGCCTGGAGGCGCCTGGGATAGGCTTGGAGGCGCCTCCAGCACAGTATAAAAGAGGGGTTCGAGGCAGCTCTCAAAATATCTTCGTCCAAGCGATCCTTCTGCGAAAAGCTACTAACGACACGATCCCGAAATGCTGCGACAACCTCCCGACAACCCGGAGCTTCGTTTCTTCATCTCTTGTTGTCGGTATAAGATCATCATTTTAATTTAAGCTGTAATTATTATACTTGTAAACTTTATCGATTCTATAGTTGTTGCCCACCGAAAGCGGTCAACGACCGCGGGCCTTGGAGTAGGAGTCGTCACAGGCTCCGAACCAAGTAAACGACCTGTGTTCGCATTGTGTGCCTTTTATTTCCGTTGCTTTATTACTCTTATTACTCGTTGAGTTTTACGAAGTCGATTCTGAAACGTGAAATAGCCACGAGCGCTATTCACCCCCCCCCCCTCTAGCGCTTCTCGATCCAACAATTGGTATCAGAGCGGGGTCGCGTTGATTTGGTGCAACACCACTCGAGCTCGTGATCTTAAGTTTATTTTCTGCACTGCTAATCCAAGACCTAGTCTTGGGACATCTCTTCTATTTTTTTTATTTTGCATACTATCAATGGCCCAACAAGAGGGTTTCAGCACCGTTCGTCCCCCGCTCTTCACCGGAGAAGATTTCGGTTACTGGAAGGGATGAATGGAAACTTTCCTCAAAATCCAGTTCGAGGCGTGGATGATCGTCAAGACTGGATTGCAACTACCAACCGACAAAGACGGCAAGCCTACACCCTACGAAAACTGGGAACTCACCCTAATCAAGAAGGTGGAAGTCGATGCCAGAGCGACCTGCACCCTCCAATTTGGCCTGACCAAAGAGGAGCTCAACAGAGTTGGTCCGTTTTCAACCGCAAAGGAGTTGTGGGATAAACTGATAGAACTGCACGAGGGCACCTCAGATACCAAAGTAAGTAAACGTGATTTATTACTTAATAAACTATATAATCTAAAGATGCAGGAAGGTGAGACGGCAAGTTCACTCCACGCATGCATTCAAGACATCCTCAACTCCCTCCACGGAATTGGGCAAAAGGTCGAAAATAGGGATATCATAAGGTATGCTCTCAATGTTTTTCCAAGGAGTACATTGTGGGCATCAATGGTAGTTGCTTACAAAGTCTCCAAGGATTTATCTTGTATAAAATTAGATGAATTATTTTCTGAGTTTGAACTACATGAGCAGACTAATGCACAGCCAATTGAGAAAGGTGTTGCTTTACTTGCAGGTACCAGTAGAACTCGCGAACCAAGATCACGACGAAGAACTGAACCAGAGTCGGAAGAAGAACCCGACTCAGGCGATGAAGACGACGAACTGACAATCGAGCTCGTGAACCTCGTGAAAAAGCTCTACAAGAAGAAGAAGGGCTTCAACAAGAGAGACCTAAAGAAGTCAGTACAGTACAAGGAGATTCAACCCAGTCCAAAAGTCAAGTTCGAGGTGATCTGCTACGGGTGCAGCCAGAAGGGGCACATCAAGGCCAACTGCCCTAATCAGAAGGATGCAAAGAAGCGAAGGAAGAAGGCCCTGAAGGCGACATGGGACGAACCGTCCTCAGAAGATACCGACGACGAACTCGATCAGACGAGTCTCCTCGCACTGATGGCCCGGGACAAGATCAATGTGTCTGAGAGCAAAAGCGAGTCGGAAGCAAAATCGAAAAGAAGCCACGGATCCCTATCCGTTTCCGAAGGGCCAGACCCCGCTGTAAGTATTCTTCGACTAAATAATTTAGTTAATTATTTATTACGCAAATTAGCAAAATCGAATATTACGATCAAGTCACTTCTAAAGGAAGCAACAATCCTTTAAGAAGTGACTAACTCCAAAACCTTGTCTGACCCAATTCAGACTGGAAGTTCAACTCAAGTCCAAAAACTTGAGGAAGAAAATTCTAGTCTGAAAACTCAGGTCAAGGATTTGGAGAAAATGTTAGAACGATTTTCTTTGGGCTCCAAGAACGTTGACCTAATTCTTGGGACACAAAGAGCCGTTTACAATAAAACTGGGCTAGGATATAAAACCAAAAAAGAAATATAGATATTATCTATCCTTAGTAAACAAACCAAATAGTAAATCAGTCCAAGCATGGGTACCCAAGTCCAACCTAATCAATCAAACTGTACTTGGTCAATATTGGATCCCCAAGGATCAAATACATTACCTCGATAGACCATATCGAGGCTATGATCCAGGAGGAGCTAGTAGAAAAACTATCTTAATAAAAAAGAATATAATTAAATCAAAAATCAAATTAAATTCAAACTAAAATTTCAGATTAATTCTAAATTTAAATCAAATTAAATTCTTACAAAATCTTAAAAATTCAAGGGAAGACTCCAAAAGAGTTGGCACCTCCAAAACTTAATCTACCCGACAAGGGTAACCAAGAGTAGACTACCCGGCAGGGTAATTAAGGTTAGAATAAAAAGGGCTAGGTTTAACTTGATTCATGGTACTGGTAAAGTATTGGATGATAGTACGTTGGGGAAGCTTAGTCATCGCATATCTAGGAAGATATGGCTTCGACCTGGTGCATTTGGCTAAGTGGAACTGACCGAACCTACCCTTTATGGATCCTAACCAGTTAGATCAAGGTTTTGTACTAAGTTCAATGGGTAGGACTACTTGGAAAACCTCAAAGGCATGGTTACTTTAATGATGTCCAGGTGACTCACCATAGCCCAGAAGTTTATCCAAAGAATGCATATTTGATGAACCCAAAGCTAAACCTGAATCTAACACAAAGTTAAACCAAACCCTAAAATTGAACCTAATTCATCTCACAATATTATAGGATACCTTGATTGAAAATTTAGATCGGGTGAGATGACTAAGGATATTATTAAATTAAAATTAAATTAAATTAAATCTAAATTAAATTAAATTATAAATCAAAATTAAATTAAAATTAAATTAAATCAAAATTTAAATTTAAATTAAATTATAAAATAAAGTTAAAATTAAATTAAAGTTAAAATTAAATTAAATTAAAGTTAAAATTAAATTAAATTAATACTAAATTGAATTAACATTTTGTTAAATTTAAATTAACTTGATGATCTGTAAATTTAATTAACTTAAACACTTTTCAAAACTTTAATTAACTTAATACTTTTTCAAAATTCAATTAAATAATATTCTTTCAAAATTTAATTAACTTAAACACTTTTCAAAATTTTAATTAACTTAATATTTTTTAAAATTTAAACTTAATATTTTCAAAAATTAATTTGAACGTAATATTTTCAAAACTTTAATTAACTTTAACATTTTTCAAAATGAAAAATTACTTAACTATTTTCAAAACGAAAACTATTTTTACCTAATTATTTATTTGAAAAAAAATATATACACGTGGCATCTCTCGGAGGCGTCTCCCATACAAGGGAGGCGCCCTAAATAGAGGCGAGAAAAGTCCCGCCGACTTAACCTAAGGCGCCTCGGATCATCTCCGAGGCGCCTCCAACAGCGTTTATAAGGCACCCTAAAACACATTTAAGGCGCCTTCAACCCGAGATTTTTAACACGAACAGAATCGATTCTGTTCGTTTTTAACCAAAAACTCCCACGAGTTTCCCGTGTTTCTCCAAGCAAATCCAACACCTAAGGCGCCTTCAACCCATCCAAACTCCTTCAATCCTCCTACAATGCCTCCTAGGTATACCTTAAACCATCCTATTGTTCTTATATGTCATTCTTCTGCATTTTCTTTAGTTATATGTTGCATAAATCAGAAAATGCTGACATACTAATCCTACACCAGCTAGGACCCCTTCTACGGATCCTAGATTCCCCTCAGAGCGGCATAGGGTAGACTTTGCTAGATTTACATTTGAATCTATTAAACCTAGGTATGTAGGTAGAACATTTTTTACCCAGTTCTATCACCCCGCAGTTCAGATGATAGAATACTATCAGTTAGGGAAATTAGTTTACTGCAACAATACAGTAAACCAAGATTTGTGTGCACAATTCTATCACAACCTCGAGAAGGTTGATGATAGTACACATTCCACCAGAGTTAGTGGAACAGACCTCCAGTTTACTCCCTCCCTGATTCGTACTAGTTTAGAGTTTAGGGAGTCTACATGTACATTCCTATGCTACCCGGGTAGGGATCTACCATTCGGTGATCCCTATTCCCATATCACATTAGACACCATCTATATACATTTTTTCGGGGAGGAGAGACCATTTGGCCTGACTGAGTTCAGGTCAACTCTTCTTAGGGTCCAGGACTACGTTATGTACAGAGTCCTGACAGCATGCATTTTACTGATCACATCTCGGGACGTCACGAAGATGCGATCCTCTCACTCATTCTTTCTGTACGCCCTGAGTCAGCGTCTAGATATAGATATTGCACTGCATATGTTCCACAACATCATACATGCATCTAGTACAGTCACATCAGGAGTAATCCACATGCCCTACTGCTATATCTTGACTCAGATCTTTTCCTCCCTTAGGATAGACACGGCCGTAGGGACACTTATCCCCCTTACACTATACGATGAGTTAGGACAGCGTAGTCTTCGGTTAGCCAGTATAGATGTCACCACTGAGGGGATTCTAGCATGGAAGGGTCGGCTACAGCCAGTCATTGCTCCTATTGCTCCAGAGGCCGAGGATGCACCGGGCGAGGGAGAGGAGTGGCCCGACTTCTTAGACGAGGAATTTTTCGTAGATCCATTACCTTCCACCTCTGTCGGGCCCTCCACATCAGCCGGACCTTCGACTTTGGCACCACTTTCCGTCGAGGACAGACTCACTCAGCTCGAGATTCAGTCCATTCAGACGCGACGGGTTGTTATAGATAGCCATCGCTTCCTCCGATCCCTACGATCCGAGATAGCTGCAGGATTCGCTTCTCTCCGGGGTGAGATACGTCACCATAGACAGCCTGCACCCGAGCAGCCCCTTGTACCACCTCCAGCTGACGACCCTCTAGCTGAAGATCCTGCTTTTTGACACTATCATTTCATGTACCTTGGATATTACACGGACACTTCCATTTTCTAGTCTGGTTGTACTAGTGCTTAGTAGAACTCAGTTACTCTACTTATTTCTGCTTACCAGTTTTATTTGCTTAATTCTACCAAATAGGAATGTGTTGGGTAGAATACATCTTTACTTTCAAATTTCTTACATCTATTCTAAAAAATGATTTTTTCAGAAATTATTTTAAAAACTAAGGAAAAATAATATTTTCAAAATCCCAGTTTTCTTAGTTTTTTTAATCAGGACTTAGCCTAGGATCCTCCTCCTAAAAATCATGTTCCCTTACCTTCAGCCAGAGCATCTCACAAGTACACTAGGCATAACTTGTTTGTGTTTGCAAAACTTAGAACAGTGTGAGATGCATAGGGTTCAGCCTGGACTCCAGAATACTTATCTCTGTGCATCATAGTGAGTCTAGGCGTTAAAAACCAACTTTACAATAATCAAGTTAAATCATCCAGCCCTAGTCAAATCTAACTGGATCTATTGACTTAACTTGACTAACCAAGTGAAGGCTGTTGTCCTCTAGGCAATCAGCTAGTAGCTAGATGGTTAGACATGTGGCCAAGAACTTAAGTGCTTGATTTTAAATTTTTTTTCATGCTTAGACATTAGGGCTCTGATACCTTACTAAAAGAAATTTATTAATTTGCAATCTCTTTAACTCAGCTCATGCTTGGACATTAAGATTTTAAGCTTATTAATCCTCCTTTTCTTTTAAGTATCTTGGAATTCTTTATTCGGTTAAATATTTTGTTAAATGGCCTTAACCTTTCTTAATTTTCTCTCTTTCCAATTATTGTTCAAAAAGCTTTTTCAAAATTAAGAAAATATTTACCAACAAAACCTTTCGAATTTATTTTGAAAATTTAACTAAGTATTTTTCTAACAAATTTTCAAAATTTAGCTAAGACTTTCAAAGTATTTCAACTTACCTGAAGTATGCTTCAATATGTTTTTCAAATTTTACAACATATTCTTCAAAGAGGTCAACTAAGTTTCAAAAATTGGCTAACGTTATCTTTCAAAGTCAACGTTTTTAAACTCAGTTGAAAGAAAAATATCTCCTTAGACCCTTATTTCACTTAGCTAAGAATTTTACAATTAAATTCAAAAAAGCTAAGTGTTATCTAAGTATATTTATCCCTCTTTAAAGCCTAACGTTTATTTAATTCTCTATTTTTCTAACTATAAAATCTGTTTGAAAAGTTAGAATTATTCAAACTTGCTTATTTTTGATAAATGACAAAGGGGGAGAGTAGGAAAATTCAAAGTAGGAAAATTCAAAAGTAAAATTTATAAAGAGAGCCTTTATTAAGGGGAAGCCTTACAAAGTTTAAGTTAGTTTTAGCTTAACTATGCTTGCATTTTTTTTAACTTAAACTTTGAAAAATATTTATGCATCTATTTTACTTAACTTTGAATTTCAGTTGCCATAATCAAAAAGGGGGAGATTGTTGATGCGGGAAGCATCCGACGATTGAACCGTTGTTTTGATAATGGAAAAGGAATTCAAAGTTAAGGTTATGTTGTTATCTAACAAGGTTCATGGAGCTTGTAGGAAAGTCCTAAGTGGTACTTAGGCAAAAGTCCTAGCTGCGGTTAGGCAGGTGGAAAATCGTAGGGGGTGGTAACCCTAGGTCATAGGGGGTGGTAACCCTATGTGAAAAGTCTTGGTGGGTCGAGGGCTTTAGGCAAAAGTTCTAGGAGGTGGTAACCTTAGGTGAAAAGTCCTGGTGTCGTGAACCAGGTGGAAGACTGGACGAGCCGGGAAACGAGAGTCCAGCAGAAAGTCCGGAAGCATCGAGCGCTAAGCAAAAGTCCAGTCGATCTGGAGGATCGTACTGGCAACAGGTAAAACTCCTAAGTGGAGTAGGTGAGGACGCGTTCGCCGCAGAGGGAATAGTAGGTGTCAGGTCAACCTAGGACTTCCGGTCGGAAATCCGAAGTCAGACCCAGACAGTCCGAAGACTGTCAGAATATTCTATTATCATGATTAATATCCGTGCTAACTTGGTTTTGTAGGATGTGTTTGTATTTGTAGACTAACCTGTTTTGCAGGGCCAAAACTAGAGTCTATTCTCGGATGAACAGTGTTCGAGGCGCCTCCATAGAGCTTGGAGGCGCCTCGGGTGCAAGCCAAAGCCAGCTGTCCAAAGGAGCTGGAGGTGCCTCGGATGAAGCTGGAGGCGCCTTGGACCAAGGCTTGAAGGCGCCTTGAAGAGGCTTGGAGGCGCCTTAAACCAGATAAGGTGCGACCAGGCCTGTGCTGATCCACCCGTGTGACTCGACGGCCTGGAGGCACCTGGGACAGGCTTGGAGGCGCCTCCAGCACAATATAAAAGAGGGGTTCGAGGCAGCACTCAAAATATCTTCGTCCAAGCGATCCTTCTGCGAAAAGCTACTAACGACATGATCCCGAAGTGCTGCGACAACCTCCCGACGACCCGGAGCTTCGTTTCTTCATCTCTTGTTGTCGGTATAAGATCATCATTTTAATTTGTGTTGTAATTGTTATACTTGTAAACTTTATCGATTCTATAGTTGTTGCCCACCGAAAGCGGTCAACGACTGCGGGCCTTGGAGTAGGAGTCGTCACAGGCTCCGAACCAAGTAAATGACCTATGTTCGCACTGTGTACCTTTTATTTCTGCTGCTTTATTACTCTTATTACTCGTCGAGTTTTACGAAGTCGATTCCGAAACGCAAAATAGCCACGAGCGCTATTCACCCCCCCCCCCTCTAGCGCTTCTCGATCCAATAAGGTCAACCTTGACCTAGGGAATATTGCACCAACAATCTCCCCCTTTTTGATGTTTAACAATACCTTTAAGTTAGGCTAATCCCATAGCCTCAACTTCCTTCATGCCAAGGCATGAATGAGGGTTTCCTTCATTCTCCCCCATTCCTAGAGGTCAAACTCCCTCTTTAGGTAATGAAGGCCTAACTTAAACCCTATATTCTCCCCCTATTGGCATACATCAAAAAGAACTCTCCCCTGAACAGTTACTCACCGTTGTTCACAACTTCACTCTCTATTCACAACATCATAATGAAAGGCTCATACCCTTCATTATCTTCAACGCTCATCCTTGAGCGTTAACCAATCCAACAATGAAGGTCTCATACCCTTCACTATATTAACTGCTCACCCTGGAGCAGTACTCCACGTTATGATGCTCATCCTAGAGTATCCATAACCCCTCAATGAAGATATCCACTCTCCATTATTTTTCAATGCTCAACCTTGAGCAATTGTCTTTCTAAACGAAGGTTTAACCACCTTCAATGGTGTCAGAAAATAAATTCCATGTCCTTAAAGAGTAACTCCCCCTAAAGACATACACGTAACTTCTGTCATTGCACCAACAATGACTTGGAATCCCTAAATCTTTAGGAAGCCCAAAATTTAGAAGTTTTGAGGTTCAAAAATTCAATAATGAAATCAAACCTCAACCTAAACTTCTACTTAGTCTTCCTTAACCAATCAAATCTTATTTTCATCATGAAAACTCCCCCTAAATGTAAACAAATGTGTTTTGAGTGGTTAGGAATGGTTACATGGATGAAAAAGGATTTAAACAGCTGAAAACAGGCTTTCCCAGCCAACACCACCGTGTCAATCGATCAATGGATCGATTCATACGGTGTGGATCTATCGGACGATTGATCCAGTTAGTTTCTACTTGCGAGAAAACCCCTCTCAATCGATCGCCCGATCGATTGAGGCACTTCAATCGATCGGGTGATCGATTGAATGCCTGATTTTCTGAAGCTTGATTTCAGTGAACTTCAGAAACTCCCCAAAAATTCTTCAAAATTCTAAAAATCATGAAAATTCGTGTAAACATTACTTAGGGTATACACTATCAAGAGAAAATAGTTTTCTATGAAAATACTTCCTATTTTCAAAGATTGACACAAACTTGAAAACTTGTAAAAATTTTTGTGTTTTCTTCAAATCTGTGCCTAACTTTTCAATGATGATTACTATCAAAAAATAGCCTTCACCAAGGTTTTCTATAAGCATTTTAAAATGTATTTCAAAACCAATATCCAACCATATTCTTTGGGTTCAATGCACATTACTTGTACATTAGCTTTCCCAATGATTGGAAAATACATAACTATATGTTTTGATGAATCTAAAACTCAACTAGATGCACTAAATCAACATCTTGAGTTTCGTTTAACGTCCTAACATCTCACTTGTATCTAATGTGCACTAAAACACATACAAGTCACCTTATAAGTTTTATGAGATGTAAAGTTTGATTTTGCCCTAAACTAGGGATCATGCATTTCTATCTAGGTATTTTAAGAATTTTGAACATCCACCAAGGATGTTACTTGTTAATGAATATCATTTGTCCTTAATTGTAAGGGATTAAAAATAATGCATGATGTGCTATGACATACATCAAAATACATAATTTTCAAAAGAAAATTTCCTATAACTATATGATGTATGTATGACATGACATGGTATTTTTATATTTTTCATCATAAAGCATGAATGCAAAGATGATGTCATGGCATATGATGGGCAAGCAAAGTATGGTAGTTTAGCTTAAACAGAATACCTAGCTTTTCTATCTAAGTGTTCTTAAATCCTTAGATAAACATAAAAATAGTCCTAGACTGCCCCTTATCTACTCATGAAAATGTCAAAATCCAAATTGGCATTTTTTTATCCCATAATTTAATTGTGTCAATTAAAATTAAGTATATTCCTCAATGTTTGGCACATTTTACTCTTTTAAAGAGTAAATGAACATCCACTTCATTTTCAAAGGTTAATAATAACCTTGAAAATGCTCTTCGAGTGTCAACTTCATCAAAGTTGGGTTAACTACCCTTCCAATTAGAGTTGACACTCTCTTACCCATCTAAGGGGTAGAGAAAATGCTCCTAGGAACCCAAAATCTATTGGTGCTCCTTGGATGCTCTAGGTACTCACTAAGGATAACTTCCCTAGATACCTTTCTAATGACCTTCTTAGACTTCTTTGTAGTCTTAGTCACATTTTTTGTTGCAAAGATACTCCTAGGAATAACTTCCCTTGTATCCTTGACTTGACCGCCAGACCTAGGGTTGGTTCCATAGCTATATGGAACCCTATGATAAGAAGGCACATCCTTCTTGATTCTAGGTTTGTATCCCAAACTCCTATGGCCATTGGATGGCTTATGTGCTCCTAGATCTATTTTATGCTCTTTTTACCCTTTTAGGATATCTAACATCCTTTTTAGGGTCTTTTCCATTTTATCAAGATTTGACCTCAAGACTTGATTTTTTTGCCATAAATCCTTAGATTTTGGTCTTTCATTAAATCCTTGAGCATTTTTATTTCTAGGCTTATAACTATGATCCTTAGTTTTCTTGCCTAGATTTTTATCTACCTTCCTAATCCTAGGTGTAGTTGTTTTAGCATGAAGAGCTACATGTTTTTCCTTAATGATATCATGCTTTCTATTTTTTTTGGTAAGCATTAAAATGAAATAAATTAGAGCTAGCATGCTTTTTACTATTATTTAAAGGGGTAAGCTCAATAAATGATACCTTCGGTTTTACCTTAGAAGCTTCCCCTTGACTTGTGCTTCCTCCTTTAGCATTGACCGCTTTCTTCCCCTTAGGGCATTGACTTCGATAATGCCCTTTTTGATTGCATGAAAAGTACACAATGTGCTCCTTGCTCTTTTTTATTGTGGGAGCAGTCTCCTTGGGCTTATCCTTGCCCTTAGGTGGTGCCACTTGACCCTTCTCCTTGGCCAATTTTGGGCACTTGCTCTTATAATGCCCATATTCCCTACACTCAAAGCAAATAATATGATTTTTATTTTTAATTGAAATATTTTTACCTTCACATGTAGGGATGACACTTGATCCTCCATTTGATGTCCTTTGATTTTTGGAGAATACATCATCTTCTTCTCCACTTGACCCGGATGTAGAAGGTTCTCCTTGTTCTTGATCCAGTATCAATGAAGGTCTCTCCCCCTCAATCCTAGAGGTGGAGGCTTTTTCATCTTCATCTTGTACATGGAACAAGGAATATGCTCCTTCTTTGCTCTTTTCATTGCATTCCTTTGAAGATGAGACTTCGTGGACTTCCTCTTCGGAAGTTGAGCATCTCTCAACTTCGGAGTCCTCTTGCTCTTGACCTTGATCCACTGAGTCACCCTCTTTGGATTCTTCTTGATTTGGTATAGTGGAGGGGATCTCAGGAATCTTTGCCAATTTGCTCCAAAGTTCCTTGGCACTCTCCAATTTGAGCCAAAATATTGCTTGGCAATAAATTGACCAATAGCTTGGTCACTTTGTCATTTGCCTCATTCCTTTGAATTTGCTCTTGGCTCCATTTGCTCTTCTTGAGGATCTTGCCTTTTGAATTTCTTAGAGGTTCAAAGCCTTCCATTAGAGCAAACCATTGCTCTATCTCCATCATCAAGAAATGTTCAATTCTTGATTTCCAAGAATCGAAGCTCGTCATAGTGAATGGTAGAGGCACCCTTGTGTCGAATCTGAGTCCATCTCAGAATTTTATCTTGAAGTTGAGCCTTGGATAGAATCTTTTGCTTGATGAAATTTGCTCAAACTTCTTCACCCTCTAGCTTTATTGCCCCTTCCGGCGATGATTCCAGTGAAGAGCGACCTCGCTCTGATACCACTTGTTAGGGACGAAATGTACTAGAGGGGGGGGTGAATAGCTCGTCGTGCACTCATCATCTTGTCGTCGCTTGTTTCTTGGTGATGATATACAGAGAAAAATACAAGAAACATAATTACAACGCTAACACAAGGATTTACTTGGTATCCACCTCAAGAAGAGGTGACTAATCCAAGGATCCACACATGACATGCACTCTCCACTAATAAAACACTCCTTCTCGGTCGTAACCGGAGGTAGAGAAACCTCGTACAAACTCACACAACAACAAGAAGAAAAGAAGAAGTAATCAAGTCCCAAGCCCCTAAAATCCAACATCTGGTCAACCATGACCTGTTGGGACATCATGCCTAGCATCCGGTCACCTTCGACCTACTAGGACTTCCTCACCAAGTGTTTGGTCAATCTCTTTGACCCATTTAAACTTTTCTCCTCGTACCAAGTATCCGGTCAACCCTTTGACCTACCTGGACTTCTCAATACCAAGTGTCCGGTCAACCTTGACCCACCTAGATTTCCACGTGCCTAGCTTCACTCACCATGACTTCCCTTCTACTTAGCTTCACTCACTAGGACTTCCCATCTGGCCAGCTTTACTCACCAGGACTTTCACCTAGCTTCACTCACTAGGGTTTTCATACTGCCTAGCTTCACTCACTAGATCTTTCACCTGGCTTCACTCACCAGGATTCCCCAACTGTCTGGCTTCACTCACTAGGACTTCTCCTCTGCCTAGCTTTACTCACTAGGTCTTTCACCTGTCTTCACTCACCAGGATTTTCCAACTGTCTGACTTCACTCACTAGGTCTTCTCAGTTAAGTATCCAGTCAGTTTTGACCTACTTGACCCTTCTTCACATCTAACTGGCCAACCTTGACCGGAGGAGAATTATACCAACAATCTCCCCAAATGAACGATTGCACCTGCAATCTCCATGTATTATTAGTCCCCATGTATTGTCAAACATCGAAACCCAAATATCAAGACTCAAGCTTGAGTCATCTCAAGCTTAGTCACTTAGGTCAACTTTGACCTAGGGAATATTGCACCAACAGGATCCAATCAAGCAAAAAACCAAAGTTAACATTATTTACTAGATACAAGTTATAGCTACATCAGCACCTACACAAGGGAGACTCCTAGTTGATTAGATTGTCCTATATAAGGAGCTTCAAGGTAGAGCTGGAGATGATAAATATTTATAAAACCTAATCCCCATGAATTTTACAAACTGGAAAGAACTTGAAATAGGAAATACAAACATATGAGCATGGATCTTATTTCATTGAATCATGGCATAACAAAGTAATACATGAACTGAAAGACAAGGAACCTGATTAAAGATCTATTATCCTTGTCCTTTAGCATCGTTTGGTAGATTCTTGAGGAAGAAGAAGAAGGGAAGCAAAGGAAGAAGATAATTCAAAGGTGCTAGGGTTGATGGCACCGAAAAGTTCTAGGTCAATGGAGAACCAAGAGTTCTATCAAGATTACCCTAAACCCTCATGCACCAACCCCTATCTAGAGAGATTCGATCTGTTATTAGCCCATAGATAATAATGGATCGGGCTAAAAGATACCTTAAACTCATATCCAATAATCTAAAAACCAATAAAAATAATTAGATCACTTTAAAGGGTTTGGATTGTATTCACATGAGTAACTTACAAATAAGCTCACCTAATAGGGATAATAATATCTAACATGAGAATCATCCCTTGCTCAATCATCTAGTTTTGTTTTTGTGCTTTGAGTGCTCTTTCACCTTCTATGTTGTGACATGCTGCGACTTGCACTTCATTTTATTTTGGCAACACCTAGAGTAATATTTTCTTTTGTTTTAGTGTTTCCTTAATCTTTTTATTGTGCTTAAATTTTTAGATTCTTTTTCTATAGGGTTTCTTAACTAGGAGAAAGTAGAAATAAGAATCAATTTTTTAAATTACTACGTGTCTATACGTCTAGTCTATACTTTTGGCATGGTTGATCAACCTGTATACTTAAACTGCTAAACTTCATTATTATCTTAGTCTTACTTGGTTAAATCAATCTAAGTTAATTTATTATTATTTTTACTATGCTAACTCTGATTAATTGAGTTTCTATTTACTCATATTCTTTTTGTAAAAATTCTTAATACTATTCTGCTTTGATTTCGATCCTATAGTTAGCTTCATACATTGGTTCGTCAGTTACTAATGTCTCTTCTTCTACATTTTCCTTGACCAATAAATTTTTTTTCCTGATCAACAAGAGCAGGTTTCTTGCATTGGTTTGCCCTACATCCCTATTCAACACAATGAAAACACCTGACAAGGGCCTTAGAATTAACCTGTGGTGACTACTGCTGTGAAGAACGAGAATCCTGAGGATGATCTGGCTGACTATTTTGGTCGCCTCTAACCACTGATTTCCGATTCTGCTATTTTTTAATAGCTAATGCACGCTAGTAGGCCTTGGAAACCATCCACAATGAATGAAGGCCAGGACGTCTTGCAAGGGTTGGCATAACCCCTTAAGTATCATGCTACCATCTGCTCCTTCTTCTCGGATAAGTCATTATTAGCAACCAACTGGTAAAACTCCTCCGAATATTCTTTGATCAATCTCGCGTATATGTCTCAATGCGTAAAGTTGCTGAAACAAAATTTAGGTGTAGCCGAAAGGAAGTATTCCCTTAGCTTTTTCTTCATCTTCTCACAGTCAGTTATTTGGGGTTTGTCTTATCTATCTCATGAGCACCGCAACTACTCCCACCACACTGATGATTGATTCGTGAGTTTGATGAAAATTAGCTTCACCTTCATCTAATCTGGAATTTGTAAGGGATCGGTGGCCGGCTTGAAGGGGGGTTAGATAGACGGCACCCCTAAATTGATAGCTTCCTATACTATTGTTAGCTTGCGCAGCGGAACAGTTTTACAAGCTAAACACTAAAGGAAAGAAACAAGCAAACCGCTACCACGTTCGTTTAACGTGGTTCGGAGATTAGGGCTCCTACTCCACGGCGTGTCCTTGAGGTAGGTTATCCTGATCCGTCGGTGGATTAGCCCCCGGCAAACTCCGGCTATCTCAAGTCGCTCCTTATGGGTGGAGAAACCTCACCACAACACCAACCAAGACTCTTGAAACTAGTAGACTACTAATTAGGGTTTACCACCACTAATTTCGTCAAGGATAACCAAGCTTCCAAGCCTTGGTTATATAGGCCACGGGTTGAAACCCCCACCAACCAGTTGACTGCCAAAACATGCAGTCGACTACCCTTTGTGGAAATTCGACCGTTACATCCCAACGGCTCGATACCAGTCGACTGCTAAAACTAGCAGTCGACTACTCCACACTGACCGAACGAACAGAAGCATTCTGTTCGCTCCCAGTCGACTACACCAGTCGATTGCTAAAACATGCAGTCGACTGCTACAGTAACACTACAGTACTGCTACAGTAACACTATAGTATTGCTATAGTAACGCTCCAGTAAAACCCTAAAACTAGGATTTTACTCTGAGTATAATCTCTCATGCACTCGTACCCTCACCCTTATGACTCACTTGATGCTTCTTTGCAGCCTTGACATTTTGCCTTCAAGCCTACTTTCTTTGGCTCTCGTCCCTCGGATGCATTCAAGCCCGTGGCTCGTCCCCAATGTCATCCTTCACGTATGCTTCGAAGTCGCTTCCCTCGGCCCTTGTCCTCGCTGCCTTGTCCACGGTCCCTCGGATGCTCCATCCTTCACCGAACCCGAAGCCATCAACCTGAGTCACATGTGTATCCTGCATACCTACACACTCACATACACATATCAAATAACAATGGTGAACTTAACTTAAACACTTTGCCCAAACACCAAAACACATGGTCCCACGGACCATTGGGATTGCTCCAACAATCTTCCCCTTTTTGTTATTTTACAATACGTTTAAGTTAGGGAAAACGTAATAACAAATAAACATGCTAAAACAAATGGACTTACATTGTCAAGGCTACACACTTGGACTTACACCGCCGAATGGACTTACGTTGCCAAGGCTACACACTTGGACTTACACTGCCGAATGGACTTACGATGCCAAGGCTACACACTTGGACTTATAACGCCGTATGGACTTACGTTGCCAAGGCTACACACTTGGAGTTACACTGCCGAATCAATGCACCATGCATTGGAACCTATCCAAGGCTCCCCCTGCACCTAAGCTCCCCATTGAGCTAGGATTTTCCGACAGGGCTTTTTAAGAACCTATCACAAGGCTCCCCCTACACCTATGCTCCCCATTGAGCTAGGATTTTCCCACAGGGCTTTTTAAGAACCTATCCCAAGGCTCCCCCTACGCAAAGACATTTTCAGGTTTTCCCAACTAAACCTTACTTCTCCCCCTTTGCCTAACATCCAAAAAGCTTTCCAACAATATCCCAATTGTTGAAAACTTATCATCCAACTGATCCTAAACTCATGTATTCATCCTCCATGGATCTCATACACCTCAACGAGTTGACCCAGTCACAAACCAATGCTGAAAACAAAATCAAACTAGTATTAGTCGACTGCCCCAATCGACTTCCCTTATCGAAACAACACAGAACCATTCTGTGCTCAATTTTCACTGTTACCAGTCGATTGGTACGTTGTTTCAGCCCTTTTCAGCATTCTGAACTCAATTCCAGAAATGCGTCAATAATTCCAAAGACATCCAAAAATTTTAAAATTTTATGGAGAGGTCTATTTTACCCATGTCTACTTGGGAAAAATATATTCAAAAATGTATCTATCACCAATCCCAAGATTGACACAAAACCCAAAATTAGCTAAATGGTTCAATTGAACCTTGACCTAAAGTCCTAGTTTTGACTTGCTCTTGATGTATTTGCCCATACTAACCCATAATGCATCCCTAGCATTGGTTTATATGTCATCTATACATCAAAAATCAATTAACATGCTATATAACTCCAATATCATATTTCTAAGCATGAAACACAACCCATGTGTGCCAAATCCCTAGGTTTGAGACTCAAGTCCGTCTCCAAACCACTTGGCACATTCCATGGCTCCTCTAGACTCCCAAGTACAACCCACCTGAGATCCATTGGTCATGGGTCCCAATTTGACTCTTAGAGCTCCCCCTAGAGCCCTTAACCTTAGCTATCTCCCTAGGTGACTCATCCACAATAGCTAGGCCACATAGGTGCACCTTCGGTGACCCTTGGCCTACGAACCTAACTTTCTTAACCTTGGACACTTTGTCCTTGGTTAATTTCTCCTTACCTTTAAATGGCTTTCTCTTGCCATTTATTGGCTTCTCCTTGCTATAGTCATATGCAACCCTAGCATAAAACTTTCCCTTAGCATTGGAGCCACTAGATCGGTATCCCAAACCCGATCTATCATTGTTGGGTCTTTGGCTACCCAACATCATACCTAAACCCTTAGATCCAACATTGAATCTTCCTAGGGTTTTCTCCAATTTATCAAGCTTTGCCTTCAAAGCTTGATTTTCCCTTTCTAGGTTCCTAACCATTGATTTTCCCTTCCTAAACATTGAATCTAGAATTAACTTGTTCACATTGGCATTCCTAGACCTACCCATTTTTCTAGGCATATGTCTCCCCTTCTTGGAATTAATGTCTTGGGTCTCCTTAGGTCTACCATTTCTAGATTTATCATGTATTGGTCTCCTAGGATTTTGATCAACACTTACCCTATTCCTATCATGATATTTAAATCCAAAATTTTGCATGGGCATATAATGATTAACATTATTTTTCCTAGTATGCAAGGAGGAATGAAAATTTGAATTGCATTTCAAATTAGGGTATATCTCTCTTACCCTTGAAGCTCCCCCTTGACTTGAGCTCTTCTTCTTCTTCTCCCATTTCTTCAATTGTTCCAACTTCTTGAGATCTCCCTTCCTAGGGCATTTTGTGTGGTAGTGTCCCTTCTCCCCACACGTGAAGCATCTAATGCCCATTCTCCTCCTTTGGGCTTCTTCATTCCTACAACCCATGTTAGTATTTAAAATAACTTGATTGAGTTTAGGATTTACCTTCTTCTTACCCATTGGACACCTACTCTTATAGTGCCCCTTCTCATTGCACCCGAAGCAAATGATGTTGTATTTTGACTTTGCTTCGGTGGTGGTGCTCACTAGGTTGACCTCCAAGACCTCTTCTTCGCTTGTCTTGGATTCTTCTTCAACCCTTGAGGATGTGGATAATGTCTCATTTTCCTCATCCACACTTGTGGATGACCTCTCTTCATCCTCCTTCTCCTCGGATGTGACCGAATTCACTTCCTCTTCTTCTTTTGATGTTGAATTGGTCTCCACATCCGATTGGTCCTTCTTCTCCTCTTGGACCACTTCATCCTTTTCTTCGGATTTTTCCTCTTCGTGTGTAGGCATGAGTTCTTCCCATTGAACCTTCTTCACCTTGCTACACAAATCGTGGGTGTTCTTATATTCACCTACACCAATTATCACATTAGACAGCAATATATCTAGTAAGATTGATATTACCTTTAAGTTTGCCTCCGAACGTGAGGTTTGCTCTTCCGTCCAATGTCGTGGTCAGAGTCTTTTTCCCTTCTTGTCTCTTGGGACTTCGAACGGGTCCTTGATCACCATCATGGTGTCCCAATCCGTGTTGAAGAAGACTTCCATCTTTATCATCCAAAATGTGATGTCCCCAAGACTTCCTCCTTCAAACTTTGGAGGTGCTATCAAGTCGGCCATATTCTTGCTTCCTCGACGATTAGTCCGAAAGAGAGTGTCCTAACTCTGATACCACTTGTAAGGGATTGGTGGCCAGCTTGAAGGGGGGTTGGATAGATGACACCCCCAAATCGATAGCTTCCTACACTATTGTTAGCTTGCGCAGCGGAATAATACAAAAACAAACAAACTAAATACTAAAGGAAAGAAATGAGCAAACCGCTAACATGTTCGTTTAACGTGGTTTGGAGATTAGGGCTCCTACTCCACGGCGTGTCCTTGAGGTGGGCTATCCTGATCCGTCGGTGAATTAGCCCCCGACAAACTCTGGCTATCTCAAGTCGCTCCTTGTGGGTGGAGAAACCTCACCACAACACCAACCAAGACTCTTGAGACTAGTAGACTACTAATTAGGGTTTACCACCACTAATTTCGTCAAGGATAACCAAGCTTCCAAACCTTGGTTATATAGGTCACGGGTTAAAACCCCCACCTACCAGTCGACTGCCAAAACATGCAGTCGACTGCCCTTTGTGAAAATTCGACCGTTACATCCCAACGGCTCGATACCAGTCGATTGCTAAAACTAGCAGTCGACTACTCAACACTGACCGAACGAACAGAAGCATTCTGTTCGCTCCCAGTTGACTACATCAGTCGACTGCTACAGTAACGCTACAGTACTGCTATAGTAACGCTCCAGTGAAGCCCTAAAACTATTATTTTACTCCGAGTATAATCTCTCATGCACTCGTACCCTCACCCTTATGACTCACTTGACGCTTCTTTGTAGTCTTGACCTTTTGCCTTCAAGCCTACTTCCTTTGGCTCTCGTCCCTCGGATGTATTCAAGCCCGTGGCTCGCCCCCAATGTCATCCTTCGCGTATGCCTCGAAGTCGCTTCCCTCGGCCCTTGTCCTCGCTGCCTTGTCCACGATCCCTCGGATGCTCCATCCTTCAACGAACCCGAAGCCATCAACCTGAGTCACATGTGTATCCTGCATACCTGCACACTCACATACACATAGCAAATAACAAGGATGAACCTAACTTAAACCCTTTGCCTAAACACTAAAACACATGGTCCCACAGACCATTGGGATTGCTCCAACAGAACTTTCTTATAATTAGAGATTCGCTCCACTTCATTGATCCAGAATTCTGCTTGTTGGTGATACGGGTTCTCAAAGGTAGATTCAGATTCCCAATCTGAGATCTCACAATCTTTAAGATTTGTGTTGCTAAATGTTGGGTTTAATTTGTAACTTATCTTTGTAAATCCTCAATTGTCTGCATGTCATGAACAATACGATCACAATACTGGACTTCCTCAATCAAAACATATCTATTGATCCGATCGTGACCACGACAACCTTTCATTGGAACTAATGTTTGGCTTCCTCAATCGAGATCTATTTGCTATGATACCAACTGACGCCAGGCGGAATAGAGATTATCCTACAAGTTGACGAGAATGAAGATTTGAGAATAAAATAAGAAGAGAAACTGTCGTCCTTAAGGTTTTTTCGAAAAAAGAAATTTTATTTAATAATATAAGATAATCCCTTAAATAGTTAAACAGACACTTATATAGACAACCCTAACTCATATAAGCAAAACTGTTAAAAATATCATAAATATCATATAATAAAAATCATCAAAATTAGTAAAATATATATTTGGAGACTCTAAAAAATACTAATTAAATGTTATTTTTCAAATATAAAATTTAAGGATTATGAATATCATTTGATAACAAATTTAAGTTTTTGAAGAAACTTCATTTCAAACTAAATAACATTTCATTTTGATATATGAGTCAAACACTATTTTTTAAAATTTGGGAGGTTTTGGAGAGATCATTTGATTCGATCTTGTATGGGGTGGGCGGCACGGAGAGTAAAAAACAAAGAGAGCGGCGCAATTAAAGTGACAATTAATGCAGTAGCCAAGGTGTTTGACTGACAGTACAGTCGTCGTCTCTTGATATCTAATCGGAATATTTGATGCATGGTCATGATGCAATCGAGCCGCCTATGACATGGGCGATCAATCTGGTACTTGTTGTCATAAGTAGGTCCTGAACAATTGATTGAACTGACCGAATTGAATATACTAAAACTAAATAAATTAATTTTTTAAAAATTAATTAAACTAATTAATTTTTTCTATAAAAAATAAATTGATCGAACTAATAAAATATCGATAAATTTAGTTTTTGAAGGAATTAATCAAATTAATCAAAATTTTAAGACTTTATCTAGTTTTAATTAAAAAAAATATTTTATTTAATTAATTATTTTTTAATAAAAAAAGTTAAATTAATATTCATATTCGATTTAACCGAATTACAAAATTTAAAATTGAAATGGAATCGAATTAACTGAAACCAAATTGAATTTAAAAAAAAACATAAAAATCGAATTAACTGAATAAAATTTCTAAATATAGTCAGTTTGATTCAATTAATTCAATTTTATCAAATTTTTACTCACCCCAATTATCAGGTCACGAGGGTTTCTCCCGTCTCTTTCACTTCACTTTCTATTGTGTTCGTAATTATGGGGCGAAAGTGGAGAATGGATGAAAATGAAACAATTTCGAGTTTTGACTCGTTTTACAATTTAAATCAACCAATATAATATTGGAATCTTGTAGTGGTACAATCCGAGCAGAGGCAGAATGATGGCATACTACCATTTTAGCGAAGTCGAGGCTAGAGTTCGACTTTAAAGAGATCTCTTTAAGATGAATTTGCCCCGCACACGGTGCTCATGGAACACGACAATAGTCTCCCAAGATATAACGACTTTATCTTGCAATAGCAGCATTGCAAATTGCAAGACCTCCGAACTGAAGAAGCTTCTCGAACTCTCCAATGCAAGTATAGAATGCAATACTTGCTTTACTTGGAAGGAATTGAATGATTTAAATGAGGATGTGAGGGACCTTATTTATACTAAATGAAGGGGTATAAGAACTTCTAGTTCAATTAGATCTCATCCATCCATTTTGAATTGGATGATGTAGATCACATCCTTTCCTAAGAGACACACTACCTCTTCATTAGATGTCACCCTTTAGAAATTAATGAATGAGATTTGGCCATCCAAAGGGCACTTAAATCTTTCAAGTTGAATGAACAAGATTTGTCAATCTTGATCCAACGAACAAGATTTGTCAATCTTGATCCAACGATCTAGATTTAATTTCTTATTTACATTAAATTTCTAACAATCCCCCATATAAATGAAAATTAATGCATGCATATTATCACCTAAGGAGAGTTCAATCAAAAAATTATTGCATTAGGAGAGGTAGCTTGTGGCTTTGAACCTTCCGTAGTAGAGTATCATCGAATTTACTAGGCTACTTAGTGAACATGATGTCTTGAACTACTCAGTCATTCGTGTAAACCAAGACAATGGTACCTACACAATAACTTCTCTCACTTCTTTATAATTCTTACTGTTTTATCCGTTTTGGCTATGGACAACATCTTGAATTCATAAGTATTTCATTGAACCGGCCAATCTTCATACTTATATAAGTGACCTCCTATAAAGAGTATCCTACCATACTCTACTTTTTCAAGTATAGGAGTCATTAAAAGTTTATAACTTAACCTCACTACATATCGTAGGTAGCACTTTTCCATCCTAGGAATAAGAGGGGAACTAGTCCAAGTGGTCACGCGAGCTTGTATAATTTCATTGTCCCATTTAACAAAGATATTGGGATCTCCAATCAATAAGGTTGGGCTACCACTATGAATGTTTTTATTTATAGATTTTTAATCTCATTCCTCTTGATTTGCAGTATATTTGTTCTCTATTCAAACCTTTTGTAAATGTATCCGCCAAGTTATCTTTTAATTTGACATAATCGATAAAGATAACTTCGTTAAAGATCAACTGCCTAATGGTATTGTGTCATCGATGAATATTTCGCGACTTACCATTATACAAGCTATTTTGAGCCCTTTCAATTACTGATTGATTATCATAATATATCATCACGGCAGGCACTGATTTTTCCCAACATGGGATATCTTCTAAGGGGTTACAAAGTCATTCTGCTTCTTTTGCGACTTTATCTAAGGCTATAAACTCGGATTCCATAGTTGATCAAGCTATGCAGGTTTGTTTTGTGGATTTCCATGACATTGCTCCACCACTAATGGTAAATACATATCCACTAGTGAATTTAGAGACTTTTATATCAAATATCCAATTTGTATCATAATAACCTTCTAGTATCGCTAGATATCTCGTAAAATGTAATTCATACTCTAAGATATATCTTAAATATTTAGAAACTCATATTAATGTCTTCCAATGGTCATCATTTGGATCACTTATAAATCTACTTAATTTATTGATTGCATAGGCAATATCCGGACGTGTGTAGTTAGTGATATACATCAAACTACTAATTATCCTTGAATATTCCAACTGGGATACAGGTTCACCATGGTCCTTAGCTAAGTGTAAACTTAAGTCCATCGATATTTTTAAGGGGAAAGATCATATATATTAAATTTCCTTAGTACTGTCTTAATATAATGAGACTGCGAAAGGATAATTCCATCTAATGTCTTATCGATCTTAATCCCAAGTATAATGTCCGCTATACCCATATCTTTCATATCAAAAGTTTTGGTCACCATCTTCTTAGTAGTCATGATTATATCATGATTATATTACTACCCATGATGAGTATATCATTTACATATAAACAGATAATGACAAACGAGTCAGGTGTACCTTTGATATATATGCATTTATCACACTCGTTTATTTTAAATCCATTTGATATTATAGTTTTGTCAAATTTCTCATGTCACTATTTCGGTGCTTGTTTTAACCCATATAGTGATTTCACGAGTCTACATACCTTATTTTCTTATCTTAGAGCCACAAACACTTCAGGTTGCTCTATATATATTTCTTTTTCTAATTCACCATTTAGAAAGGATGTCTTCATATCCATTTAATATATCTCAAAGTTGTATATTGCAATAATAGCAATGAGTACTAGAATGGATGTAATTCTTGTTACTGGTGAATATATATCAAAGAAGTCAAGGCCTTCCTTTTGTTTGAATCTCTTTGCCACTAGTCTTGCCTTGTATTTTTCAATAGTTCCATTAGCCTTATATTTCTTCTTTAGGATCTATTTACATCCTAAAGGCTTGATTCCAGGTGGAATATCCACTAATTCCCAACTAGGTTTTGCATGATAGAATTTATTTCACTATTGATGGCTTATTTTCAAAAGGGAGCCTTGGAACTTGATAAGGCTTCACTTATTATCCTTGGTTCATTTTCCAGCATATAAGTTATGAAATCAGGACCAAATGAAGTTCCTATTCTGGCCCTCTTCCTATGTTTTGGTTCTTCATTATTTCCAAGATTACTCACAGTTTCATAAGTTTTTTTATTTGAACTTCCTCTTTCCTATCTTTTCAAGGAAAGACATTTTCAAAAATACAACATTCCTTGTTTCAATTATTGTTCCAACATGTACATCAAGGACTGTTGATTTGTGCACTAAAAATCAATATGCACTACTATTATTGACATATCCAATAAAAATACAATCAATTTTCATTAGTTCTATTTTGGTTTGCTTTAGCTTAGGCACTTCTACCTTAGCCAAACACCCCCTACACTTTCAAATATTTATAAAAAGGCTTATGCCCCTTCCATAACTCAAGAGGAGTTTTATCTTTCCTTTTGTGAAGGATTTTATTAAGAATACAGTTTGCTGATAAAATAGCTTCCCCCCACAAATTCTGGGGTAAGCTCGAACTTATCAACATAGCATTCATCATTTCCTTAAGAGTTTGATTCTTATACTTGACAATCTCATTTGATTGAGGAGAGTAAGGAGCTATCGTTTGATGAATAAAGCCAGATTCTACACAAAATTTATCAAATAAACCATCATATTCTCCTCCTCAATCACTTCGAATTCTTTTAATTTGTTGACTAATTTGATTCTCAACTTCATTCTTATAATTTTGATGCTTCTAAGGCTTTATCTTTGCCTTTTAATAGATATACATAACAGTATCTAGTGCAATCATCAATGAAAATAACAAAGTACTTTTTGTCTCCTCTAGTTTGCACAAATTTTAAGTCACATATGTCACTGCGAATTAATTCTAGAGGGGTCATACTTCTTTCCACTGAATGGAAAGACAACTTTGTCATTTTAACTTCAACACATATTTTACATTTATATGTTGGATCAACATTAAATATTGGAAATAAATTTAAATTCATAAGTCGTTGCAAAGTGTTATAATTTACATGTTCAAATCTAACATGACATAAATTGGAACACTCTACCAAATAAGAAGAATTTATAATTTTATTGCCATTGAATTCACGATGGACAACCATTACATTCATTTTGAATAAACCATTCTCCATGAACCCTCTGCCTATGAATTGACTATTTTTTGTCAATATATATTTATTTGACTCAAACACTAGCCTGAATCCAGCTTTGACAAGAGCTAGCCCTGATACTAAATTCTTTTGAATGTTGGGAACATAAAGCACATCAATTAGTGTCACTTCTTTACCTGATGTCATCTTTAGTACCACCTTGCCAAAACCAACAATGTTGGAAATTACATAATTACCTATGATTAGTTTGCTCCCATACTGTATAAGTTGAAAATTGGGCTTTGTCGGAGCAAATGTGTTGCTACTAGTATCGACCCACCACTATCTTGGATTATCCACCAAGTTGGGTACAGATATAATGGCAGACGGGTCTAATTCTGATATATCTATTGGCACTGATTTATCTTCATGTGCACTTGAGTGGCTTTCTTTAGGCATCGGTAGTCTTTGTCATTATGATTCGGTTGGCCACAGTTGTGGCATGTTCCTTGGAACTTCTTGGCCCTCCCTTGGCTCTGTCCTTTGCCGGGATACTTTCTTTTCTTACCAGTGTTTGATTCCAACAGATTTACCTTTACAAATATAGGTATTTTTATTGATTCTTATTGCTGGCAATTGTCTTCTTCAATCTGCAGTCTAACAATTAAATCCTCAAGTCCCACCTCCTTTCACTTATGCTTTAGATAATTTTTGAATTCCCTTTACTAAGGTGGAAGTTTCTCGATTATCGTGACAATTTGAAAGGACTCATTCATTGTCATGCCCTCGACATACAAATTATGTAGGATCAACTACTACTCTTGGACTTGCGTTATCACAGTTTTAGAATCAATCAAATTATGTATGATGTTATAACTTGATCCATAATTTCCAAATTTTTTCAATACCCTCGATTTAATTGTCCTGTTTGGTCTCTTTTTTACCTAATCCACTCAACTCAATAATATAGCTTGTCTGCTTGAGCCCTTGAACTTCATTTAAAATTTATTTCATTTTTTTTATAATTTTGAAAAATAAAATATAGAATTTGTTCAGTTCTAAAATGATTTAAAATTTCTTAATGACTTATTATGGTTCGTGCTTTTATTTATATAAAAGTACTGAAGTGAATTGATTTAGAAATATGGTTCAGTTTTTTTTAAAAATTATTAATTATTTCAATTATTAATTATTTATTTATTTTAATAATTATTTTAAAATACATTTTTTAAAAATAATAAAAAACTTTAAAATTAATAATTAAAATCATGATAGTTATATTAAATATTATTAAAATTATTGGACCTTCATTGATATCTAGTATTAATATATTTAAAAAGAAAGAAAAAATCAAAAAAAAAATCAAAATGTAAAAAAATTATTTTCCGATGTTTTCTCTTTATACGTGTCTACATTAACACCGTCTCATCTTCTCGAGAGATTGCGAGACGAGTGACGGAGGTGCGACGGTCTACCCGCGTGGAGAACAAACGCCAGCGCCCATCCAGATTATACTCCGCGGGGCCCGGGAAAGGCAGGAGCCTGTGATCCGGCCGCCGAAGCAGAAAATTTATGACTCCCACTAGCTATCGGACTACCGGCTCTGAAAGAGGAGATTTTGAAGATGTCATCCGGCGCGCTCGCTGGAACACAGGCATGTGGGCTAAGTATGCTTCCCCGGAGGATTCCCAAGGGGACTTCGCTCGTGCTCGATCCATCTGGGAGCGCGTCATCGACGTCGCCTATCCAACCCTACCCCGTATGACTCAAATCCATTGAGATGGAGATGTCAAATAGTTTAATAATCACGTGCGGAATGTCTGGGAACGCGCCGTCGCCTCCTTCCTCGGCAATGTTGTCGGCGCTAGTCAGATATTTGAACGCTAGATGAACTAGCAGGCCGACACTCAGGCGTGGCTTTCGTACATCAATTCGAGCTTCGGTACGATGATGTCGATCGTGGACGTTCTATGTACGAACGGTTTGTTGTTTTCCACCCACGTCCTTCCTCCCTCATCAAGTACGCTAAGTTCGAGGCCCAGCGCAGTGATATTGCTCGTCCCCGTGCGGTGTATGAGCGCGCCGTCGATCTTCTTTATGAATACGAGGAAGCAGGTCAGCTCTTCGTTGCCGATCCGTCTGAAACGAGTAATTTTGTCCGGAAGCTATAGGGTATACGTTGACGAAGAGAGAAACTTTTTGAGCCTAGGGGAGAACATCGTTGATAGTATTTATGACCCTTCAAGCACTACAAATTAAACATCCGGAAGTATTAAAATGAGAATTAGTGAAAAAATTCCATGGAGGTCCTCCGATGTACTTAAGTTAAAACGAGTGAAAAAAAATAAAAAACAGTAAATGTGTACTTAAGTAAGACTGGTGTCTAGAGTATACTTGGCCAACAGAAAGGATTTCCCCTTTTATACTGTCTTTTGTAACTTTCGTAATCATCAGACATCAGAGAATGTTATGTGTCAGGAGATGTCGAGTGAGAGAAAATATATAACGGACTTTCATTAGGTAGAGAAAAGTTTCGCGGTTGGTATGTGATAGAGTATTGGAATATTCCATAATGAATATCTATTACTTTCTGACAAGTTGTTACAATTCCCTGATAGTATTGTCCCTCTGGGAGACCAACCGGCTAAGAGACCAACCGAGATTAGGACTAAGATGGTGTCCAAGCTAAGGAGACTGAGCCCTGGATCCGATCGGCTAAGAGACCGACTAGGATTAAGACTGGGATGGTGCCTAAGTGAAGGAGACCGAGCCATGGGTCTGAACGGCTAAGAGGTCGGCCGAGATTAAGTCTCGGATAGTGCCCAAGCAAAGGAGACTAAGCCCTGAGTTCGACCGGCTATGAGGTCGGCCGAAATTAGGACTGGGATAGTGCCTAGGTGAAGGACACTGGGCCCTAGATCCGATCGGCTAAGAGGCCAGGCGGGATTAGGAGTGGAATAGTGCCCAGGAGAAGGAGACTGAGCCTTAGGTCTGACCGTCTAAGAGGTCAGGCGGGATTAGGACTGGGATGGCGTACAGGAGAAGGAGACTAAGCCCTGGGTCCCACCGGCTAAGAGGCCGACCAAGATTAGGATTGGGATGGTGCCCAGAAGAAGGGGACTAAGCTCTGGATCTGACCAGCTAAGAGGCTAGCCGGGATTAAGACTGGGATGGTGCATAGGAGAAGGGGATTGAGCCCTGGATTCGACCGGCTAAGAGGCCAGCCGGAATTAGGATTGGGATGGTGTCCAGGAAAAGAGGACTGAGCCCTAGGTACGACCGGCTAAGAGGCCGACCGGGATTAGGACTGAGATGGTGCCTAAGAGAAGGAGACTGAGCCTTGGGTCTGACCGACTAAGAGGGCTACCAGGATTAGGACTGTGATGGTGCCTAGGAGAAGGCGGGATTAGGGGAGTGGACTACCTGGACACGTAGTCTTTAACCATGACCGCCACCTCTTCCCGACTTTTGACTGCCACATCATCATGACCAACATTGCAGTCCTAGCAGTGGGGGCATTCACTATTTTCCATATCACAAGTCTCTCCTTCCAATCCAGTTGAAGGAGGCTCATGTTCGACTAACTGAACTATAGTCGGTGTACTGTCTCGTTAGTGACAACATGCTTCTTCGTCCCCAGCTGTGTCCACAACTATCGCTTCTTCCTAATACAGTCAACGTGTAACTTTTTATAAGGATCCACCTACCCTTTAATCCAATGATTTTAGGAGGCTCTTTTCCTAATGAGATCATATGATTTATCCCATGATCATTCTTTAAAAAAGGCGCCCCTCCTTCCTAGTCCTTAACAGTTACCTCTCCTTCACCCTTGCTATGCTTTTTCCTTATTCTTTAGTGAATTCCTCGAAGTAATGGAGTCAAAATCTCATCTTGAGACCCTGATTCAAGAGATCTAATGGCTATAGCTAGAGGCCAAACGATAAACTCAACTACTCACCGAGAAGGAGGGATCCTTAGTGGAGGCATTGCAAGCCCTAAATGTCCAGTACTCGAACCAAAAAGAACTTGAGGTGCATTTGTCTACTGCCCAGTCCAAAGCCCGAGCCGAACTTGCTATGAAGAACAAAGTCTCTATAGACTTAGCACAAAGGACTACAAAATTATATGACCTAAAAATGATGCATGCCTCCGCAATCTCCTGCCTGACTAGGAAGTAAAGGCCAAGGATCTAACAATACTGCAGCAACAGCAGGAACTGGACCTGTGACCGATCAAGCTGAGCTCCCTACTATTGGATCGTGAAAGTCGATAGAGGTGGGGGTGAATATCGATCGAAAACGTTCCTAAAGAGTACACAGCGGAAAATAATAAAAGCAATGCTAACAAGAACCAATTTACTTGATTCGGAGCCTTGGTCGACTCCTACTACAAGGCTCGCACTCGTCGAGTACTTTTGTTGGGAAATCCACTAGCAGTTCGAAAAGATGATTACAAAATTAAAGTACAGGAATGCTAAATAAATGCAATACCGACAACAATTAAGGAAAAAGAAAGCAGCACGTTGTTGGAGAAGTTTCGCAGTGTCGCAGGAGCACAGTGTTGTATAGTAAGCGTTGGAAGACGTAGTTGTTGTTAGGACCTTCGGATAGCGGCTAGAGAGGGGGGTGTGAATAGCCGACCTCAAATTATCTTTTCTTCCTACAATTTAGGTTAACGCAGCGGAAATAAAACAATAGAAACGAAACGAAGATGATCAAACCTTAGACGCAGCGATGTAACGAGGTTCGGAGATGATACTCCTACTCCTCGGCGTGTCCGTAAGGTGGACGAAGCCTATCAATCCGTCGGTGGATGAGAACCCGGATAACCGGCTAAGATGAACTCCTTCTGGGTGGAGAAATCTCGCCACAATCTCTTTGCAACAGCAATAAGGAGTACAACAGTAGAGAAAGCAAACAAGAACAATCGAAATGTAAAACCCTTTGCTTGCCTTCTCGTTGTCGACTGGAATCCTGATGAAGCAGCAACTTCTCGGATCCAACAACAGCAGCTAGAAAACCAGTAGGGAAGCTCACGCGAAGCTTCAGCAATGGAGAGCTCAACAAAGCTCAGATCGCAGGAGCAAGAACCGTTCAGCAAGAAGTAGTTAAGCCTTCACTGTAGTAGCCTTCTTATATGAACCTGCGAAGAAGACAAAGAAGACACAGAAAGGAATCTAGCCGTTGTGTCACAACGGCTAAGCCTGGACCGATCAGGCTCCATCCTGATCGGTCCAGGAGGTCCCTGATCAGTCTGTGGACCGATCAGGCCCTAGGCCGATCGGTCCCCAGACCGATCAGCCAACTCTCTGTGAGAGTTGGCTTCGAGGCCTGATCGGTCTGTGGACCGATCAGGCCCTATTCTGATCGGTCCCCAGACCGATCCCCAAACCTCTTTCTGCCTCCTGAGCGTTTCCTGATCGGTCTGCAGACCGATAAGTTAACCCACAGAAACATTCTGTTGGTTACTGATCGGTCACCAGACCGATCCAATGCCTTAGAGCTTCTCAGCCCTAAACCCTAAAGTCTTCCCGGTCTAGAGAACGAGCTACCGAGCCCTCTCTGACCTAGTCCGGAGAACGAGCTACCGAGCCCTCTCCGACTTCCACGTTCGGTCTAGAGAACGAGCTACCGAGCCCCCTCTGACCTAGTCCGGAGAACGAGCTACCGAGCCCTCTCTGACTTCGTCCAGTCCAGAGAACGAGCTCCCGAGCCCTCTCTGACCTAGTCTGGAGAACGAGCTACCGAGCCCTCTCCGACTTCGTCCGGTCCAGAGAACGAGCTACCGAGCCCTCTCTGACCTAGTCCGGAGAACGAGCTACCGAGCCCTCTCCGACTTCCTCATCCGGTCCAGAGAACGAGCTACCGAGCCCTCTCTGACCTAGTCCGGAGAACGAGCTACCGAGCCCTCTCCGACTCCATCCAGTCCAGAGAACGAGCTCCCGAGCCCTCTCTGACCTAGTCCGGAGAACGAGCTACCGAGCCCTCTCCGACTTCGTCCGGTCCAGAGAACGAGCTCCCGAGCCCTCTCTGACTTCCCATGCCAAGCTTCCATACTTGGACTTCTCCCGTGCCAAGCTTCCTGCTTGGACTTTTCCGTGCCAAGTCTCCATACTTGGACTTTTCCCGTGCCAAGTCTCCATACTTGGACTTTTCCTATGCCAAGCTCCCTGCTTGGACTTTTCACCAGATGTCTGGTCAACCTTGACCTATCTGGATTTCCCTTGCCTGACTTCACTCACCAGGACTTTCCAACTGTCTGGCTTCACTCACCAGGACTTTCCCTTGCCTGGCTTCACTCACCAGGACTTTCACCTGGCTTCACTTAGCAGGATTTCCCGAATCAGGTCGACTCACCTCGGGTCAACCAGGTCAACCTTGACCAAAGATTGCACCCACAATCTCCCAAGTTTGTATTCTGTCAAACATCAGAATACAACTTTTCTATTCTCGTCAAACATCAGAATAGAACTTTTCTCTTCTCGTCAAACATCAAAATACAACTCGAGTCAGGTCAACTCGAGTCAGGTCAACCAGGTCAACCTTGACCTAAGGTTGCACCAACAATCTCTCCCTTTTTGATGTTTGACAAAAGTCATAATCAAGTTAGGTTAACCTGATAACCTAACTTAGGTTTTCCAATAGTTCTCCAATCAATGTTCTTCCTTGAACATTCTCCCCAAACTCCAATGTTCTTCCTTGAACATTCTCTAGACATTCTCCAAACATTCTCCCCCTTTTTGACATACATCAAAAAGAGTGAATCAAGGTCAAGAGTTTCTTCCTAATGAAAGTCTTATACCTTTCATTGAAACCCTTAATTTCCCCTAGTATCAAGACATTATCAACTTAGTGATAATCCCATATCACTAGTAAAGCTCCCCCTAAAGTCAACTCCCCCTTGACCAATAGGTAAAGCTCCCCTTAAATGTCAACTACCCCTTGACCATTGCACCAAACAATGTCTTGAAGAGTCTCAGACCTTTAGAAATCTAAAACCCAACTTCCAATGCTGAAATTTTAGACAATCAGGTTGAAAATCAGCATTTGGCACGCACTGATCGGTCACCAGACCGATCAGGCCTTCACTGGATCGGTCTGGTGACCGATCCAGACTCCCCTGGACCAATCAGGATCCCCTCTGATCGGTCCACAAATCTCTGATAGGGATTTCTGATTTTTCTCCCGAAATTCAGAAACTCCTAGAAAATCACAGAAAATTCCAAAAATTATAAAATTTTGAGGGTACATTCCTCATAACATATATTATCATGGAAAAATAGTTTTCTATGAAAATAACTTCCATTTTTAAATCTTGATACAAAGTTCGAAAGACTTTGAAATAGCTCAAGGTTTCAACAACTTTGTATCAATTTGCTCAATGATGAATGCTATCACTAGAAAAGCTTAATCAAGGTTTTTCAAATCAATTTTGAAATGATTTTAAACCATTCAATTTAGGATCACAATCTTAGGGCTAAATGTACATGACTTGTACACAAGCTTTTCCTATGATCCCCAATTTCGAATTAGGCTCATCTAGGTACAAGAACTATGCACCTTGATCCTAACTCATAATCCTAATATCTCACACTCATCTAAAGTGTATCAAGCACATCCAAGTCAATTTTGATGCGAGATATGGGTTTAGGTCATCTTAATCTAAGTTCTCATGCATTTTCTAAACAACAACTTGATCTCCATATCAAATTGTGTTTTTATCCTTAAATCAATTTAATTGATCATAAATGCAAGAGATGATGACATGGCATAAAATAATATCATAAGTGAACATATGTGCCAATGTCATGATGTCATGGCATAAAGTATGAAACTTAAATAAGGCATGACATATAACTAACCTAAGTATTATCATGACATTTCAAATGACTATAAATTAAATATGATGTCATGACATGGCATATGGCAAATAATACATGGCAAATAACATATAAAGGTATAGAAAATACCTAATTCTAGCCTTAGTTGCCATTTTTGATAGTTTTGATCATTTTGCCATGAATTCTATATTCCTAAGTGTAATAGACCTAAAAATATATACTCAAGATTTTTAGATCACTATGTGCCAATTAAATTGACCCTAGAAAACTCCTCAAATGTGGTTGGCACATCCTAATCACCTTAGGAATAATTTTTAATTTCATTTTCAAGGCTTGATTACACCTTGAAAATTCCTAAAGTGCCACCTTTTGTCATGAATAGATTACCTACCTATTCAATTAAGGTTGGCACACTCTAATCCATCTAGCGTGATGGAATCATGCTCTTAGGAACCCAATACCTATTTGAGCTCATTGGGTTCACTAAATATTCACTAGGGATGACTTCCCTAGCAACCCTCCTAATGACCCTCTTAGGCTTTAAAGCCTTGGCCATTGGGACTCATCAAGATCAACTCTAGGGGTGACTCCCCTTGTGACCTTGGTGATGATCTTCCTAGCCCTAGGTCTTGTTCCATAATCGAATGGAACATTATGATAAGTGGGCTTGACCACTTGAGACTTAGGTTTGTGACTCAAACCTCTCATGTCCTTGGGCTTTTGCTTTTGACCCTTAGGCCCTAAAGATGATTTCTCCAAATTTTTAAGGGTCTTTTCTAAAGTGTCAAGTCTTGACCTCAAGACTTGATTTTCCTTTTCTAATACCTCAAGTTTTAATTTGTCATTTTTCTTTGAGGTATTCCTAGGCATATGTCTAGTTGTTTTGGGATTCCTACCTAGGTTTTCCTTAACCTTAGATGAGTTAATTCTAGAGTTGGTTTTTCTAGTATTGTCCTTATCTAGGCTAACATGTTTAGCACCTAAGCACGTGTATCGGTTACTATAGTTATCATGCTTATTATTATTGACAATAGCAATAAGGCTACTAGCATGCATCCTACTAGAATTGCAAGAATGTGCCTTAGAGATTACCTTAGGGTTTGCCTTAGCTCCCCCTATAGACGTGCTCGGTCTCTTGTCCTTGTGATATTGCCTCCCCCTCGGACATTGGCTCCTATAGTGTCCCCTTTGCTTGCATTGGAAGCACACCACGTGCTCTTTACCCTTGCATATCGGGACTCCGACTTTCTTGACATTTGGCGCCGTTGGAGTCTTCCTAATCCTCCTTGGACATTTACTCTTGTAATGCCCAAATTCCCTACACTCAAAGCACATTATATGTAATTTACAAGAAATTAAATTGCTTGAGTTACCTAGGGTTGAGGATGGTTGTATGCTTTCTTCTTCATCCCTTCCGGAAGTAGAGGCTTCTTCTTCTTGCTCCAATCTTGAAGAAGAACTCTCCTCCTCTTCTTCCTTAGATGTTGAGTAGCCCTCAACTTCTAATTCCTTACCTCCATGAAGTGAGCTACTTGACTCACTTGACTCCTCTTCATGACTTGAATTGGAGCTTCCCTCATGGAACTTGGCCAAGTTATTCCACGATTCCTTGGCATTGTTGTAACCACCTATCTTACACAAGATATCGTTAGGTAATGAGAATTCAAAATTTTTCATTACCTCGTCGTTGATTACGGATTGGTGGATTTGTTCCTTCGTCCACCTCTTTTTCTCAAGAATTTCTCCTTCTTCATCCCTTGGAGGAGCAAAACCTACTTGTACACAATTCCAATTAACTAAGTTAGTCATAAGAAAGTACTTCATTCTTACCTTCCAAAACGCGAAGTCGTCGCGATCGTAGAAGGGTGGAATCGTGACGTCTTCTCCAAGTCGATCCATTCTCTAGCTTGTGCTCCCTCGGGTGTTAATCCGACGAAGAGCAACCTTAGCTCTGATACCACTTGTTAGGACCTTCGGATAGCGGCTAGAGAGGGGGGGTGTGAATAGCCGACCTTAAATTATCGTTTCTTCCTACAATTTAGGTTAGCGCAGCAGAAATAAAACAATAGAAACGAAACGAAGATGATCAAACCTTAGACGCAGCGATGTAACGAGGTTCGGAGATGATACTCCTACTCCTCGGCGTGTCCATAAGGTGGACGAAGCCTATCAATCCGTCGGTGGATGAGACCCCGGATAACCGACTAAGATGAACTCCTTCTGGGTGGAGAAACCTCGCCACAATCTCTTTGCAACAGCAATAAGGAGTACAACAGTAGAGAAAGCAAACAAGAACAATCGAAATGTAAAACCCTTTGCTTGCCTTCTCGTTGTCGACTGGAATCCTGATGAAGCAGCAACTTCTCGGATCCAACAACAGCAGCTAGAAAACCAGCAGGGAAGCTCACGCGAAACTTCAGCAATGGAGAGCTCAACAAAGCTCAGATCGCAGGAGCAAGAATCGTTCAGCAAGAAGTAGTTAAGCCTTCACTGTAGTAGCCTTCTTATATGAACCTGCGAAGAAGACAAAGAAGACACAGAAAGGAATCTAGCCGTTGTGTCACAACGGCTAAGCCTGGACAAATCAAGCTCCATCATGATCGGTCCAGGAGGTCCCTGATCGATCTGTGGACCGATCAGGCCCTAGGCTGATCGGTCCCCAGACCGATCAGCCAACTCTCTGTGAGAGTTGGCTTCGAGGCCTGATCGGTCTGTGGACCGATCAGGCCCTATTCTGATCGGTCCCCAGACCGATCCCCAAACCTCTTTCTGCCTCCTGAGCGTTTCCTGATCGGTCTGCAGACCGATCAGTTAACCCACAGAAACATTCTGTTTGGTTACTGATCGGTCACCAGACCGATCCAATGCCTTAGAGCTTCCCAGCCCTAAACCCTAAAGTCTTCCCGGTCTAGAGAACGAGCTACCGAGCCCTCTCTGACCTAGTCCGGAGAACGAGCTACCGAGCCCTCTCCGACTTCCACGTTCGGTCTAGAGAACGAGCTACCGAGCCCCCTCTGACCTAGTCCGGAGAACGAGCTACCGAGCCCTCTCCGACTTCGTCCAGTCTAGAGAACGAGCTCCCGAGCCCTCTCTGACCTAGTCTGGAGAACGAGCTACCGAACCCTCTCCGACTTCGTCCGGTCCAGAGAACGAGCTACCAAGCCCTCTCTGACTTAGTCCGGAGAACGAGCTACCGAGCCCTCTCCGACTCCATCCAGTCCAGAGAACGAGCTCCCGAGCCCTCTTTGACCTAGTCCGGAGAACGAGCTACCGAGCCCTCTCCGACTTCGTCCGGTCCAGAGAACGAGCTCCCGAGCCCTCTCTGACTTCCCATGCCAAGCTTCCATACTTGGACTTCTCCCGTGCCAAGCTTCCTGCTTGGACTTTTCCGTGCCAAGTCTCCATACTTGGACTTTTCCCGTGCCAAGTCTCCATACTTGGACTTTTCCGTGCCAAGTCTCCATACTTGGACTTTTCCCGTGCCAAGCTCCCTGCTTGGACTTTTCCGTGCCAAGTCTCCATACTTGGACTTTTCCGTGCCAAGTCTCCATACTTGGACTTTTCCCGTGCCAAACTCCCTGCTTGGACTTTTCACCAGATGTCTGGTCAACCTTGACCTATCTGGATTTCCCTTGCCTGACTTCACTCACCAGGACTTTCCAACTGCCTGGCTTCACTCACCAGGACTTTCCCTTGCCTGGCTTCACTCACCAGGACTTTCACCTGGCTTCACTTACCAGGATTTCCCGAATCAGGTCGACTCACCTCGGGTCAACCAGGTCAACCTTGACCAAAGATTGCACCCACAATCTCCCAAGTTTGTATTCTGTCAAACATCAGAATACAACTTTTCTATTCTCGTCAAACATCATAATAGAACTTTTCTATTCTCGTCAAACATCAAAATACAACTCGAGTCAGGTCAACTCGAGTCAGGTCAACCAGGTCAACCTTGACCTAAGGTTGCACCAACAGTTGTGAGTTGCATTTTGTTTTGAGGTGAGACCTCCTTATATAGGAGGCTCCGGGCGCCCGGACCATGATGTAAGTCCGACCAATCAGCACGCTACCCGTGACGACAGGATATAATTTTTGCTTCCGGGTGCTCGGACCACCTTTCTCCAGAATGTCCTTCTCCTGCAAGAAAGAGTTAGTCCGAGGTAAAAATAATAGTTTAAACTGCCCTGCAAAACAGAAGTTACACAATAGAAAGAATAGTAATTAGATTCCGTCTCACTGTGATCGGAATCTAGTCAAGATCTCAACTTAGAGTTCCAAAATGGTTCTAAGTTAGATCGGTGCCTAAGTTCCCTAACCGGGAACACGTCCTCACCAAGTCACTCCCCTCCAGTGACTTACCTTAACTTACCTGTCAGACGTCCGGTCAACCCTTCTACCCGTTTGGACTTCGTGTCAGCTATCAGGTCAACCCGTCGACCTAGCTACACTTCATGCCAGACATTCGGTCAGCACGTCGACCAGTCTGGGCTTCGTGCCAACTATCAGGTCAACCCATTGATCTAGCTGGGCTTCGTACCAAACATCCGGTCAGCCCGTCGACTAGTCTGGGCTTCTCTTGTACACTTAGTTAAAGTGTTAGATTACAATGAAATAACTTAACCTATTTTGTCATTTATCAAAATCTGGGTTAGACCGTTAGTGCTAACCGCACCAACAATCTCTCCATTTTTGATGCAATGACAACCTGGGTTAAGTTAGTGAAAATATATGCAAAAAGTAAGCAATCACTTAAGATGGTTTTTAGGTTAGGGTTTAGGGCTTGATATTTTGTATTTTGTTTGTTAACTAACTTAAACCCACCTAACCCTCACCCTTTGATATTCATCAAAAAAAGAATGGTTAAGTCAGAGAGAAAAAAAAAATGAAATTGCGAATCCGAACTAAAGTCGGATTGACTTGGGGGAGTTTAAAGTAGAAAATATAGAAAATTTGTTCTAAACTTTATCTTTTAGCTTTCAAAAATAGATAAGTTTGAAAAAAAATTAGCTAACTTAGAAAACCAACTTTACAAAATTTAAATTTTTATCTACTAGCCTATTTTTTAAAAAAATTAAAAACAATTTACAAGCATAAATTTTTATAAAGGATAATTTTCAAATATACCTACTTTACAAAAGTAAGATTAACAAAAGCCAAGTTTATAACATTCCAGTTTTAAATCTAATTTTCAAAACTAAGTTTGTAAAATTAAATTTTCAAAACTAAGTTTGTAAAATTGAATTTTCAAAACTAGGTTTGTATATAAGTTTTATATACAAGTCAACTTTTTAAGAAACATAAGATTATAAAATCTAATTTTCAAAGACTTAGTTTTATAAAAACTAGTTTTCAAAAATAGATTTATTAAATTAGATTTATAAGATCATATTTTTAAAAAAAAATTAAGGAAATATTTTTCAAAAATCTTTTCAAAGCGGAGAAAACTAAGTATGAAAATAAGTTGAATTAATTCTGCCCCTAAACCTGACATCAAAATAACTGTCTAACTGATTAGTTACTTGCTAACTATCAGAGGATAGCAGTTTTCACTTGATTAGTCAGATTAAGTTAATTGCAATCAGTTAGTGTTTGACTAAGCTGAAATAACTTAACCTGATTGATGTGTGGTTTGTACTTAACCCCCAGACTTATGTTGATGCACTGAAATAATCATCTTAAGTCTAGGCAATCTGCCTATGCATCTCACCCCTTTCTAAGTTCAAAAATACACAAACAAGTTAGCTCTAGTGTGTTGGTGAGATGCTCAAACCTTATATCTATAGGAGCATGCTTTCTAAGGGTTTGATCTATTATAAGGCTAAAGCTAATTTTCAAAAATTCTAAAAATGGAAAATTTTGAAAATTTTATACTAGAATTTAAAAACATCATTTTTAAAAACAATTTTGAAATTAAAAAATCCTAGTCTATTAAACACATTCCTAATTTCCGACGTAGATTGCTAAACTCACTTTCAGGGAGGGGTTTGGTAAATATGTCAGCTAAATTAGACTTGGACTCAATGTATTTGAGTTCAATATCTCCTTTAGTGACATGATCTCTAATAAAGTGGTGCATAATTCCAATTTAGAGAGATTCTTTGAAATCTTGTACGCATCCACAATGGATGCCCAAAAATGTATTTCAAGGAAATGCGTTTAAGGCGTACCTGATTAAGTCGCGATTCTCCATTTGGTGGCCTATCGCGTGAAGTTCGTTGAGGATGTCTTTGATCCTCGCATGAAGTTGACTTCTCGTTTCTCCTTCCTGCATTTTAATATTAAATAATTTATTTAGAAGGAGATCACTGTAAGACCGTTAGATTCGATAGAGGGGGGGTGAATATCGATTCGAAAAACAACGAGTTAAAACGCAGCGGAAATGTAAAGAAATAAAGAAATGAACACGGTTGATTTTTACTTCGTTCGGAGCCTGAGACGACTCCTACTCGAAGGCCCGTACTCCTTGAGTACTTTCGTTGGGCAATTCACTAGCAATTCGGATAATTACAGTTTACGTACAGATATTGATAATGAAAAGAAAGAGAACAAAGCTAACTGATAAACAATAAATTAAAAGAAGCGCCGGAGTGAGTTGTCGGAGCTTTGTGAACGTTGTTGGAGCGCAGAGCAGCAGAGTGATTGGACTCAGAGTTCTCAGAAGACTGATATGTTGAAGCTCCTGCCTGGGGCTTCTTTTATATGCTGCTCCGGGCGCCTGGAATGTGACGTAACACTCCCAACCAGCATGCTCCAAGTGTCAACGTCGTCCTGGGGATAAAACTTGCCTCCGGGCGCCCGGACCTCCGGGCGCCCGGACCTCCGGGCGCCCGGACCCCTCTTCTCCAGAAAGTCCTTCTCCTGCAAGAAAAGGTTAGTCCGAGACAAATGTACCCTGCAGCAAAGAATGTTAGCACAGTTTTATAGATGAGCAAAGTATGACTTAGATTCCGTCTTTCCGAGACCGGAATCTAGTCACGATCTCGACTTAGATATCCGAAATGGATCTAAGCCGGATCGACGCCTAATGTTCCCTACCCGGGAACGCGTCCTCGCAATCACTCCCCTCCAGTGACTTACCTCACTTACCTGCCAGACGTCCGGTCAGCCCGTCGACCCGTCTGGACTTCTCGCCAAGCGTCCGGTCAGCCCGTCGACCCGCTTGGACTTCTCGCCAGCTATCCGGTCAGCCCGTCGACCTAGCTGGACTTCTCGCCAAGCGTCCGGTCAGCCCGTCGACCCGCTTGGACTTCTCGCCAGCTATCTGGTCAGCCCGTCGACCTAGCTGGGCTTTTCCTGCACACTTGATCAAAGTGTCAGACAACAACACAACTAACTTAACCTGCTTGTCATTCATCAAAACCTGGGTTAGACCGTTAGTGCTACCCGCACCAACAATCTCCCCCTTTTTGATGGAATGACAACCTGGTTAAGTTAGTGAAAACATATGCACAAATTTAAATGTGTGGTTTAAGGTAGTTTGTGTTTTCAATTTGGTTTAGCTAACTTAACCACCTAACCCTTCTCCCCCTTTGACATTCATAAAAAAAAAACAGGGGTAAACAAGCATAGTGCTTGAGTTACCTAAAAAATAACTGAGTTTGGTTCAAGGATATTAGTACAATCTTTAAAACCAAGAAAAAAAACAATTTGATTTTAAGGGACAGTACATTTGTTCTTTAGCTTTTGAAAAAATTGCTAAGTGTAGATTGTCTAATTTTCAATCATAAGTTTCAAACACTAAGTTTGAAAAATATAAATTTCAAAACTGATTTATTTTTCAACACTAAGTTTGCAAAAGATTTAATTTTCAAAATCAAGGAAAATTTTAAATTGTAAAAGATTCAGTTTAATTTAAGTTTTTACTTTCAGTTGAGTAAGATCATATTTTTAGAATGTGTTTATAAAATTTGTTTTTCAAAATCAAATTTTCAAAAAGGTATTAGATTCAAAAACCATGGTTTTAAAATACTTGAAAAGGTCAGTTTTCAAAAAAAATTGTGAGTTAAAACAAGTTGTTTTTTTTTAAACTTTGATTTTTAAAATTAAGTTTAAAATTCAATTTGGAAAACTAAATAGTTATATTTCTCCCCCTGAATTTGATACCTATCTCTAACCAGCTGTCTAACCAATTAGGTACTAACTAACTATCAGAAGACAGTAGCTTTCACTAGGTTAGTCAGATTAAGTTAATTGTAATCAGTCAGTGTTTGACTTGACTGATGAACTTTAATCTGATTAATATTTGAGTTGTATTTAACGTCCAGACTTATGCTGATGCACTGAAATAAGCATCTTAAGTCTAGACAGGTGGCCTATGCATCTCACCCCTTTCTATGTTTGTCAAACACAAGCAAGGTAATCCTAGGGTGTTGGTGAGATGCTCAAAAACTAGTCCTATGGGTACATGCTTTCTAAGGATGTAAAACTAGTCTAAGGCCAAAACTGTTTTTAAAAGTAAAAAAAATGGAAATTTTGAAAACAAACAAGTTTAGCCTATAAGTTGATAAAATCATTTTTTGAAAGGATTTTTGAAATTTCCTAGTCTATCGAGCACATCCCTAATTGTCGACGTAAGTTGCTAAATTCACTTTCAGGGAGTGGTTTTGTAAAGATGTCGGCTAAATTTGATTTAGACTCAATGTACTTGAGTTCAATATCACCTTTAGTAACATGATCCCTGATGAAGTGGTGCCTAATTTCAATATGTTTGGTTCTTGAATGATGCACAGGATTCTTGGTTAAGTTAATTGAACTTATATTGTCAATTAGTACTTTTACATTTGTGATATTTAAGTTGAAATCTTTTAGAGTATGCATCATCCATAATAATTGTGCAACACATTCGCCTATAGCTATGTATTCTGACTCAGTTGTAGATAGTGCAACACAGTGTTGCTTTCTACTAAACCAGCTGACAAGGGATGGACCAAGTAGTTGGCATCCACCACTTGTGCTTTTGCGGTCTAATTTGCATCCGGCATAATCTGAGTCAGAGTATCCTATTAATTCAAAGTTGTTGGTCCTAGGATACCAAATTCCTACATTTGTGGTTCCCTTGAGGTATCTAAAGATTCTTTTGACTTGAGTCAGATGAGATTCTTTAGCACAGATTTGGTATCGAGCACACATACTAACTGCAAATAAAATGTCAGGTCGGCTTGCAGTTAAGTAAAGTAGACTACCTATTGCACTCCGATAATGTTTTAAGTCTACAGATTTCCCATTAGGATCATTATCTAGGATTGTGTTTACGGCCATAGGTGTATGTATTTCTTTAGTATTTTCCATTCCAAATTTTCTAAGTAACTCCTTAGTGTATTTTTGTTGATAAATATAATTTCCTTCATTTGTTTGTTTGACTTGTAACCCTAGAAAATAAGTTAATTTTCCTACCAGACTCATTTCAAATTCGTGTTCCATTAGGTTTGTAAATTTGTTTAAAAATTCTGAGTTCGTTGAACCAAAGATGATATCATCTACATAAATTTGAGCTATAAACATATCTTCTTTTATTGATTTCACAAATAGTGTTGGGTCAACTTGACCTTGGTTGAACCCTTTAGAGATTAAGTAAGAGGTTAGTCTTTCATACTATGCCCTAGGTGCCTGTTTAAGTCCATATAATGTCTTTTTTAATTTGTAGACATAATCAGGGTGTTCTAGACTTTCAAAACCAGGCGGCTGAGCTACATAAACTTCTTCTTTTATTAATCCATTAAGAAAGGCAGACTTGACATCCATTTGGTATAGTTTGAATCCTTTATGGGCTGCATAGCTTAGTAACATTCTAATGGACTCCAGTCTAGCTACCGGGGCATAAGTTTCATCATAGTCAAGTCCTTCAACTTGACTGAACCCTTTGGCAACTAGCCTTGCTTTGTTTCTAGTAATTTCTCCAGTTTCACTTAATTTGTTTCTAAATACCCATTTGGTTTCTATTATTTTCTTATCGTTAGGTGGAGGAACTAGGTCCCAAACTTCATTGCACTCAAATTGAGCTAATTCTTCTTGCATAGCAATGACCCAGTCTGGGTCAAGTAGGGATTCAGCTACAGTTTTGGGTTCAATATTTGAGATTAACGAGATTTGACTTAGGTTTCTGAACGATGACCTGGTTTGGACCCTAAGGTCTGGGTCACCAATTATTTGATCAGTAGGATGGTTTGGGTTGACTCTTATGGTTCTAGGAGGTTGACTTTCTTGCAGTTGTTCTTCTTCTTCATGATTTTGGGTATGGTTTGTTCCTTCAGAATTGATATGTTCATGAACAGGGTCAACTGGTTGAGGTTAGGCTTGTTCTAGGTTTTGATTGGATTCTTTGAATTTTACATTGGTGGTTTCTTCAATTCTTAGGGTAACTTTATTATAAATTCTGTAGCCTCTGCTATTCAGAGAGTACCCTAGGAAAATTCCATTTTCTATTTTGGAAGTGAATTTGCCTAAGTGTTCTCTAGTATTTAGGATAAAGGCTGGGCAACCAAATACCTTAAAATGTTTTACATTAGGTTGTTTGTTGTAAAATATTTCAAAAAATATTTTATTGTGGTTTTTGTTTAGTGTTGTTCGGTTTTGTACATAGCAGGCTGTACTAACAGCTTCTGCCCAAAAGTATTTAGGTAAGTTGTATTCATTTAGCATAGTTCTAAATGCTTCAAGTAAAGTTCTATTTTTCCTTTCTACAATTCCATTTTGTTGGGGAGTCTTAGGGCAAGAGAATTCATGATGGTAGCCATTTTCAAGGCAAAATTTATCAAAATTATGATTTTTAAATTCTCCTCCATTATCACTTCTGATTCTTTTAACTTTTATGCCTTTTTCATTTTCAATTTGTTTGCAGAAATTTGAAAAAATTTCAAAGGTTTCATCTTTATTTTTTAAGAATTTGACCCAAGTGAATCTAGAATAGTCATCTATTATAACTAAACAGTATAGACTTCCATTTATTGATTTAACTCCATGGGAGTCAAATAGGTCTAAGTGTAAAAGTTCTAGGACTGAGTTGGTTTGGGATTCATTAATTGGTTTGTGGGTAGATTTTGTTTGTTTGCCTTGTTGACAAGCATTACATATTGTTGGATCTAAGTTAGGTAATTTTGGTAAGCCTCTAACTAGACCATTTAATTTACTTATGTTTCTGAAATGTGTGTGAGACATTCTTCGATGCCATAGCCAGGTTTCTTCTTTTTGTGTTAGATAACACTTGACTGAAGAAGTGGTTAAGTTAATGGCATAGATATTGTCTTTTCTAAAGCCTTTTAGGCTTATAGTTGGATTATCTAGATGTTTGATCAAACATCCTGTGGATAGAAATTTTACCTTATACCTAGTGTCACATAATTGACTTATGCTCAGAAGATTGTATTTAAAATTTTCAACAAGTAGAACATTTGTAATTATGAAATTTATTTTTAATTCAATATTACCTATACCAATTACCTTGAGTTTACCGTTGTTTCCAAAGGCAACTGTTCCTAGGCTTTTGTAGGTTAATTGAGTGAACTTGGTGTGATCTCCAGTCATATGTTTGGAGCAACCACTGTCCAAAATCCACTTGGTTTCCTACAACAAGTAGGATTTTGATGTTAGTCTTAGTTTATCAATTTTAAATCAACCATTAAGTAACTATGAAATTTTGAAATTAATTTAAGTTTTTAATTTTTGAATTTTGAAAATAACTTGAGTTTAAGAATTTTAAATTAATTTAAGTTTTAAAATTTAAAAAAATTTTAAGTTAAAAAAAATTTTAAGTTAAAATTTTGAAAGTAATTTTTAAGTTTAAAATTTTTAAGTTAAAATTTTGAAAATAATTTTTAAGTATAAAATTAAAAATTTTAAGTTAAAATTTTGAAAGTAATTTTTAAGTTTAAAATTAAAATTTTTAAGTTAAAATTTTGAAAATAATTTTTAAGTTTAAAAACAATTTTAAGTTAAAATTTTGAAAATAATTTTTCAGTGTAAAATTAAAATTTTTAAGTTAAAATTTTGAAAGTAATTTTTAAGTTTAAAATTAAAATTTTTAAGTTAAAATTTTGAAAATAATTTTTAAGTTTAAAAACAATTTTTTAAGTTAAAATTTTGAAAGTAATTTTTAAGTTTAAAATTTAAGTTAAAATTTTGAAAATAGTTTTTAAGTTTAAAAACAAATTTTTAAGTTAAAATTTTGAAAAATAATTTTTAGTCCTTATTCATCTCACCCGATCTATATTATCAATCAGGGAATCCTATGATTTTGCGAGATGAAATTGGTTTGATTACAGACTTTTGGTTTAACTTGTGTTAGATTCAGATTTAGTTTTGGTTTCCACAAATAGGCATTCTTCGGATAAACTTCTAAGCTTGGTGAGTCACAGGGACATCATTAGAAGTAACCAACCTTTCGAAGTTTTCCGAATAGTCCTATCCACGGAACTTAGTACTAAATCTTGGTCTAACTCGTTAGGATTCGTTTAGGGGTAGCTTCGGTCAGTTCCACTTGGCTAAATGCACCAGATCGAAGCCATATCTTTCTAGACATGCGATGCCCAAGCTTCCCTAACGTACTATCATCCAAAAACTTCATCAGTACCATGAGTCAAGTTAACCTCGGTCTCTTTTTAACTAATCCTAATTACCCTGTTGGGTTAGTTTGTTTTGGGTTACCCTGTCGGGTATGTTAGTTTTGGAGGTGCCAGCTATTCTGGAGCCTCCCCCTGAATTATTGGCCATTAATTTAGATTTTGGGTTTGTGTCGATTCTTTTTATAGTTATAATCAATTTGGTGATAGTCTAAATTTTGTTGAGTTTTGAATTTTGATTTCAAGTTAAATTTATTTTTTAGTTTTTGATCTGATTTATTCAAGTTTATATAATGTATTTTATCTTTAGGTATATAGAATTGATTAAGTCCTACTTGCGTGGTTAAGCATGCTTTCGGGACCCAAGCTTGTTTAGTTGCTTTGTGTTGGGTTAATAATGATTTAAAGGTTTTATTTGAATTTGACTTATATCCAAGTCCGGTTTTATTATAGCATGCATTTTGGTTATTTAGAATTAAATCTAAATTTTTAGATCTTGTTGTGAATTTTTCCAACAATTCTTTTAACTTATTAATTTCACTTTTTAATGATAAATTCTCCTCCTCAAGTGTTCGGTCTTGAGTTGGATTCAAATTTTTTAATTGTTCCTTGAGGTTTTGATTTTCCTCAAGAAGCGATTTATTTTCATTTTCCAATTTAACTAATTTTTTATTTAAACACGAGATAATTCTAAAGAATTTACGATTTAAGTTTAGATATACCTCTTCAGAACCTTCGGAAACGAGTGCGGACTCGTGGCTCGATTCGGGTTCGGACCCGTCTTCCGATTCTTCTGATTCGTCTTCGCGAGCCATCAGCGCGAGGTGACTTTGGTGCTTTTGCCTTTCTCCCTCCGATTCGTCTGAGGAGGAATCATCCCATGTTGCATTGAGGGCTTTCTTCTTTGTTGACTTTGGTTTGTCAAGTTTCAATCTTGGGCATTCGTTCTTGTAGTGCCCCTTTTTGTTACATCCGAAACATGTGACATTTCTTGAGTCGACTGGTGAACTGATCTTCTGAAGATCCTGTTTGCTGAAGTTTCTCTTTTTCCTGGTGAACATTTTCCTTACCAGGTTCACCAGGTGTTCTTCGTCTTCAGAGTCTTGATCGGAATCTGCTTCAGATTCTGGTTTGTTCTTCTTTTCTTTAGAGGAACCTGCGAATAAAGCTACACCTTTCTCGACCCCGGCGTTAGTTTGCTCATGAAATTCTAATTCACAGAAGAGTTCATCCAATTTTAATTTAGATAAATTTTTTGAAATTTTGTAGGCATCTACAATTGATGCCCACAAATTATTTCGCGGAAAAGCATTTAACGCGTACCTTATTAAGTCTCGGTTCTCCATTTGGTGGCCTATCGCGTGGAGACCGTTGAGGATATCTTTGACCCTCGCGTGGAGCTGACTTGCCGTTTCTCCTTCCTGCATTTTTATATTAAAAATTTTATTTAACAGCAAATCTCTTTTTGTTACCTTAGCGTTTTCATGCGGTCCGACCCGGTTCAGTTCTTCTCGTGTTAGTCCGCAGTGTAGAGTGTTGATGGCTTTGTTCTCAATTGATTCCTTTTTCTTTAAATCGTTTGTCCATTCTTCAGGGTCTATTATTTTCCCGGAGTTGTCTACTGGAATTTTATAAGCCTTTGTGACGCTCATCCATTGGTCGTAGTCTGTCTTCATGTAGACCTCCATTCTTCTCTTCCAATACGAAAAGTCATCCCCGTTGAATAGGGGAGGACGTACTGTGCTGAAGCCTTCTTGTTGAGACATCTTATCCTGCACACACTAAATTAACTGGAAAAAGAAAATCCCAAGACTTCGTCTTGGATTAGCAGTGCGGAAAAAAATAGAAACTCTAAGTTGGTGTTGTACCGATTTAGATTTTAAGTGCAACAGGAAAAAAAATCTTCCAAAAAGATAATAATATCAGTTTGGGAAAAATAAAATATTTCACCCCCTGTCTGATTGGTGGTTGCACCAAATCAGAGCGGTACCTGCTCTGATACCACTTGTAAGACCGTTAGATTCGATAGAGGGGGGGTGAATATCGATTCGAAAAACAACGAGTTAAAACGCAGCGGAAATGTAAAGAAATAAAGAAATGAACACGGTTGATTTTTACTTCGTTCGGAGCCTGAGACGACTCCTACTCGAAGGCCCGTACTCCTTGAGTACTTTCGTTGGGCAATTCACTAGCAATTCGGATAATTACAGTTTACGTACAGATATTGCTAATGAAAAGAAAGAGAACAAAGCTAACCGATAAACAATAAATTAAAAGAAGCGCCGGAGTGAGTTGTCGGAGCTTTGTGAACGTTGTTGGAGCGCAGAGCAGCAGAGTGATTGGACTCAGAGTTCTCAGAAGACTGATATCTTGAAGCTCCTGCCTGGGGCTTTATTATTCCGGGCGCCTGGATTCCTTCCGGGCGCTGGAATGTGACGTAACACTCCCAACCAGCATGCTCCAAGTGTCAACGTCGTCCTGGGGATAAAACTTGCCTCGGGCGCCTGGACCCCTTCCAGGCGCCCAGGTTAGTCCGAGACAAATGTACCCTGCAGCAAAGAATGTTAGCACAGTTTTATAGATGAGCAAAGTATGACTTAGATTCCGTCTTTCCGAGACCGGAATCTAGTCACGATCTCGACTTAGATATCCGAAATGGATCTAAGCCGGATCGACGCCTAATGTTCCCTACCCGGGAACGCGTCCTCGCAGTCACTCCCCTCCAGTGACTTACCTCACTTACCTGCCGTCGACCTAGCTGGATTTCTCGCCAAGCGTCCGGTCAGCCCGTCGACCCGCTTGGACTTCTCGCCAGCTATCCGGTCAGCCCGTCGACCTAGCTGGACTTCTCGCCAAGCGTCCGGTCAGCCCGTCGACCCGCTTGGACTTCTCGCCAGCTATCTGGTCAGCCCGTCGACCTAGCTGGGCTTTTCCTGCACACTTGATCAAAGTGTCAGACAACAACACAACTAACTTAACCTGCTTGTCATTCATCAAAACCTGGGCTAGACCGTTAGTGCTATCCGCACCAACAATCACGCTTAGTTACCTTGGCGTTGCTCGTTCCTTCGTGTAGTTCGACCAGCTTGTCCCATAATTCCTTCGCATTTTGGTGTGGATCCCACTCAATTTAGCTCTTCCCTCGACAGCTCGCATTGCAGTATATTGAGAGCTTTGAAGTCCATCGAGGCTTTCCTTTTCATATCCAGAGTCCACTGTTCCGGGTCCAGTGGATTTTCAGAGTTATCGATCGACACCTTGTAGCCTCTGGTGATGCTGAACCACTGGTCGAAGTCGGTCTTCAAGTATACTTCCATTCGTTTCTTCCAGTAGAGGAAGTTGTCCTCATTGAATAGAGGAGAACGGACTGTACTGAAACCTTCGATTTGAGACATTTTTACCTTGCATACACAAAAAAAAAAATCTCAAGACTTGGTCTTGAATTAGTAGTGCGGTATTTAAATAAAAAATATCTAAGACTGAATTAATGTTGCACCAATTCAGATAAATTGCTATGAGAAAATTTCCAAAAAGGTAACAATACCAGTTTGGATTATAACGTAAAATCAAAAATCGAAAAAAATTAAAAAAGAATTTCACCCCCTTTTTCGATTGGTGATTGCATCAAATCATAGCAGTACCTGCTCTGATACCACTTGTTGGATCATGAAAGTCGATAGAGGGGGGTGAATATCGATCGAAAATGTTAGTAGAAAGTACGCAGCGGAAAATAATAAAAGCAATGCTAACAAGAACCAATTTACTTGGTTCGGAGCCTTGGTCGACTCCTACTCCAAGGTCCACACTCGTCGAGTGCTTTCATTGGGAAATACACTACCAGTTCGAAAAGATGATTACAAAATTAAAGTACAGGAATGCTAAATAAATGAAATACCGACAACAATTAAAGAAAAAGAAAGCAGGAAGTTGTCGGAGAAGCTTTGTAGTGTCGTAGGAGCACAGCGCTGTATAGAAAGCGTTGGAAGACGTAGTTGTGAGTTGAATTTTGCTTCAGGGTGAGACCTCCTTATATAGGAGGCTCCGGGCGCCCAGATCCCTTCTAGGCGCTCGGACCGTGATGTAGATCCGGCCAATCAGTGCGCTCCCCATGACGACAGGATAGAATTTTTGCTTCCGAACGCCCGGACCGATTCCGGGCACCCGAACCACCTTTCTCCAGAATGTCCTTCTCCTGTAAGAAAGAGTTAGTCCGAGACAAAAATAATATTTTAAACTACCCTGCAAAACAGAAGTTAGCACAATAGAAAAAGAATAGTAATTAGATTCTGTCTCACCGAGACCAGAATCTAGTCAAGATTTCAACTTAGAGTTCCGAAATAATTCTAAGTTGGATCGACGCGTAAGTTCCCTAACTGGGAACCCATCCTCACCAAGTCACTCCCCTCCAGTGACTTACCTTAACTTACCTGCTAGACGTCCGGTCAGCCCGTCGACCAGTCTGGGCTTCTCCTGCACACTTAGTTAAAGTGTTGGATCACAATGAAACTAACTTAACCTACTTTGTCATTCATCAAAATATGGGTTAGACCGTTAGTGCTAACCGCACCAACACCTACATGTTGAATTAAACTGAACCAAATCTGAGCTAGCGTCTTCCTTGCAAGTCTACAAAGGTGGGTCAAATAAACATTTGAGGATGGGGCAAACGGTTGATGTTTGCTTAGGTTGCAGTTCGGCTACTGGTTCGTATCTTGGGTGGGAGGAGCAGTCTGATACCCCTGCGAGGAAGGATGTCTAACAACTAGTTCGTCAGATGAATATTTTGTACTATGAAAGAATTATAAAAGGGAGACCATAAACTACTTTTTCTGGGTTTTGATTAACACATTGTGTTGTGTGCTTATTGATGGCATATTAAAATTAAAATTATTTAATAGATTTATTTTTTGAAAAATATATTTTTTTTGTGATAAAATATTATATTCTCTATAAAAAAATTTCAAATTTTCTGACGGTTATATAATTTTTTTATCAAAATATCAATTTTTAATATTAAAAATTCTCAAAAAGACAATCTTCAAAAATTTAATTTTTCTATAAATATACTTTCTATTTTACCTACTTAAAAAAAAGTTACAAAACTTATTGAGCTCAAAATATTTTTTATTTGAAATACATCTGTTTGGTTAAATTAATTTATTATTTCTTATATAAATCATAGTTATTCATGAAAATTTTATCACTAGTCTAGATTATTGTATTTGATAATGACAAAAACTTGCAGAATTTTTCAAAGAAAAAATCAATTTAAAAATTTTTTTTTTCAAAAACTAGTTTTAAATTTGTAAAAATTTATATTTTTAAAAAATAATTTCCAGAATTTTTTTAAGTGTTAGTCACTATTTATGTAACCCTTAGAATTTTTATCTCTATTTTTAATATGATCAAAGGGGGAGAATAATAAACAAGTTTAGGAAAAGGTTCATTTTTTATGTTTTAATTGTGCATATTTATTAATTACATTGCTTGTTTATTAATTGTAATTATTTTATTGTTATGTTACTATTTTTTTTACTCTAACTTAACTTGAGTTGATGATATCAAAAAGGGAGAGATTATAAGCACCCCGTGTTGATTTTGATGTGATCAATCATGTTAAATTAGGTTCTGTTGTGTTTAATCCTTGTGTCTAAGTGTGCAGGAGCTTAGGATCACAAGAAGTCGAGCGAAAGAAGCAGCATATGAAAAGGATGACACAGGAATTGAGTTGATGAGTTCGATGCATCCAAGGAACCAGAAGTTGTGGAAGAATACATCAGTGGAGTGAGAAGTACTCATGCAGCACTTCCAAGGGACGAGAAGCTGGAGCGGAAAACTGAACGAGGAGAAGGCCGGTGTTGGGTTTGTGTGAGCTTAACTGTGGAAAGTAGGAGAATCACTCAAGTGACCGGAGAAGGAGCCAGCGACCTGAGAAGACATCGGATGGTCAGTCTGAGGCCAAACCACCAAGGCGCCTCACAGGCACCTCGTCGAAGTGTCGTTGTTGTGGATCACCTTCGGGTTCATGTTAGCACCGGTCTCGGTGCCCAGACATGGTATAGGCGCTCGAACATCAAAAAGTTTGTCTTCCAACCGTTGCGCGGAGACGTTGTATAGAGATAAAATTTGTCACCCTAGGAGTGCTCGGAGAGGGTCCAAGAGCCCGAACTGTGCCACGTCAGCAACGGATAAGTTTCACCGAAGCACTATAAATAGAACACTAGTTCAGTCAGTTCAGTACAACACTTTTGTACTTCGAATTCTTTACTCTGCTTTCAATTTTTGTGCTTTCAACGCCTTGTACGAGGCTTTTTCGCCTCCGATTTGTGTCGAAGAAGGAGACTGCTAGTTGAGCTTCATTGCCTTGGACTAGCAACCTCCTCGATTGTAAACCAAGTAGACACTTTTGTCTCGTACTTATTTTTATCCATTTTAGTTTCGTTTATTAAAAGTGTCTGTATTAACTTTAGTCGAATGTTCCGAAAAGGGTGTTTTTTGTAATTACAGGGCAATTTACACCCCCCTCCCCCTCCCTCTTTCCGACGGTACGGGACCTACACTAACGCGGTGAAGGTGGTGAAGCCGAAGTTTGACCTAGAAACTTCCGAGAACACAATAGTCAGTGAAGGATACAATTTGAACTTCAAAGAAGCCAATGAAGATGTTGGTGGAGATGAAGAAGCCAAATATCATGAGGATCGGTGATGTAGAACTTCGTCGGTGAAGCACTAAATGTCGGGAATGAGAAGGCAATGTGGTTCGGGAGGAGGAGTTAGGGTTTTATATTTTTGAAGATGAAGCGAGATTTTATCACTAGTTTTTTATGGGAAAACTAAATGTGGTTCGAGATGTCGTTTTTCCTTACTTCAGACAAGCAGCCAAGGTGGACTATGATGTCGACGATCAGGTGACGTGGATGAGTAAAATCGGTATAGCATGCATGATTTGGTAATTTATAAACTACATTGTGTGATTTGGTAATTACAAAATCTTACCTACACGGTTTGATAAAAAGCGGTTTATATTTTTGCTAAAAATACTTATTTTCTAAAATATCTCTCCATTCATTATTGTCCCAAATCAAATTATTAATCAAAAAATTCTTACACTTAACTGATTTATAAATTTAAAGGGGTATTTTAGAGAATAAGTTTTATTTCGAATATTTCTTACACTTAAGTGATTTTATACATTAAAAAAATGAAACTCTTTTAATATTGTTTAAAAAAACGAAGGGCAGAGCCGTTTTATTTTTCAAATTCCGTACATATTTTTTTTTTTTTTGACAGTTAGTCTTGGTTTCGTCTCGTCCTATATAAACCGCCAGAGCAATTCAGGCCTCCTCCTTCCACCTCTTCTCCGTCTGAGCTGCAAATCCATCGATCTATCACTTCCATCGGTGTCAATTAGGTGCGTCTCTGCCCGTTTCTATCTTCCTTTCCGATCGTCTTTGCCTTCTTGATCGTTTCTCCGGTAAGAAAATCCTTCCGCTTTCAATTGTGTAGTCTTTTTGACGCTAGTATCAGTTTGTTTGTCTCATCTTGGTTCCCCTTTACAGTTTTCATGTTTTCTTTTTCACATTTTGTCAATCTTTAATCAGCTTTCTTTAATAGAGAAGTTAATATACAATCTTTGATACCGAAAGTTTTTTTATGATACTCTTATTACCAGTTCTTTTCGATTCTTATGGCTATCTATGCTTGTTTTTGATATCGAATCACTGCTACAGTTGGTATTCTTATGTCTCTGAATCCAGGAAATTAGAATCGCAGCAGCAACAGGAGTTGATGGAATCGTCGGGTGCTGATTGGAGTCCGGAATCCGAGTTAGAGCTTCAGAAGATGTTATTGGGTACTTTATATTCAATCTTAATTAGAGCAGCAATTAGATCTAGCCTTCGTATCCCATGATTATCCTGACAAAAATGCTTATCCGCAGATCTTACATCTTCTGACGAGTTCAAGAAGAAGAAGATGAGAATCACGAAAGAAATGATCAATGATGTGATCAGCAAGGCAAACAAGCCGCTCAGTAAAGGCGAGGTCTTGTGGCGCTTGATGATGCAGCTCAACCTTGATGTTGGTAGCGACTGTTCTAGGAATCTTGAGCAATCGGGCACTTCTGGTACATCTCAAATCGAGTCACAATTGGACTGGGAAAGTCTCCTGTCTGCAATCAATGAGCAAACTGTAGAGCATTCGAGAGAACCTAGCGTTATCAGCGAGAGCACTCTACAAAATGCTTCGTTGGAGTCGCTGCTTCAAATGAAATGCAGGCTCGAGAAGGAAGTGCAAGAGTGGAACGATTGGGGTACGCAAAAGGTGATGCAGGCGGCCAAGAGGTTGAACAAGGACAGGGACGAGCTTCAATTACTAAGAAAACAACAAAAGAGGAATCGTCAATTAATGGAAGCGCTTAGAATGGTGCATGACGGTGTGATGGAAGAAAATATAGTCCAGGCTAAGGAACTTAAAGATAAGGCTCGTAAAATGGAAACGTTGAATACTCAACTGAGGATGGAACTGAAAGATGTAGAATTGCACGCTGCAGAAGTGGCAGCGAATAGTGAAAATGCTTCAAGAAGGATGGAGGAGTACCTCAAAAAGTTACAATCATCTGAAGAAGAAAAGCTCTCGCTTAAAGATCAACTTGCAGCTGAAAAGCATCGCTTTTTTCAATTGCAACAGCAATTGAAGAAAGCCAAGGATCTTCATGATAATATGAAGGTAAATTTATGAAGTCTATATGAACAGTTCAAGTATTTGATTCTATTGTTTCAATATCCTTAATTACATACTAAATAAATGCTTCTCTCATTCTGCCTGCTAAATGCTAATGCAACTTATTTCAGTCCAAGTGGAAGAAAGAAGAGAAGTTGAAGAATGATGCTCTTGAAATGGCCGAGAATGAACGAAAGGAGCTGGAGCAGATCGAGATGTCGGCAAAATCACAAGAAAATGCATTAAAAATTGAAGCAGAAAATAATTTGGAGAGATACAAAAATGATATCCTTCAGCTAAAGAATCAAATTGCACAGCTAAAATTAGTGGAAAGTTCATCATCCAACATTTATCTTTCTGAGGAGGAATCGAAGTCTGCTTTAGATCGTGAATGGGAATGTGTGATGTGCCTATCTGAAACTGTGTCCGTCGTCCTGCTTCCTTGTGCCCACCAAGTTTTTTGCAGACAATGCAACGAGCTTCATGAGAAAAAGGGCTTGAAAGAGTGCCCTTCCTGTAGGACTCCTATCCAGCGAAGAGTCAGTGTTCGATCAGTTACTGATGATCCTTACCCTGATCCTTACCCTGAACTCCTTATTTACTTGGCTGAAGATTCAGACTACACTGCTCTTGGAAATCCTACTGCTTTTTGAACCCTCCTCATTCATCTAATGACTGTTACCTAGTTGATTGTTAATATGAGTTTGTTTCCAGAGCTGAAACTTCAGGACTTTTGTTGTTGGCAATAGAATAAACCATGCAGGACGAACAGGCTTGTGAACGTGTTTGGGTATTATAAAACATATCCAGTGAACTTTCAGTATTGAAGTCGCGACATGAATGATGATTGATGATGTTCTTTTTGTTATCCATCTGCTCATTAGATGATCCACTAGGTGCCTATCGACTCTTAACAGTCGAATAAATAAAGATTAGTAATGTTAAAGCAAAAATAAATTAGTTTAATATGAAAGTGTAAGATGTAATTTCCGACTATTTGTGTTGTGAGTTTGCTTCACGCAACCTCCGCCGGCGGCTGATTGAGGTCAATGTCCAAGGAGCAGTTCTTCACTAGAGCCAGCGAAAAAGGATGACTCCTCGAGAGCTCGATGCATCCCTGATTCCTGTCAAGTCGACATGTGGCGCCGCCCCAAGGCAAACTGCTGGGAGCCATGTGGATGAGAGAGGGGGATGAGGTAGATTATATCGAGTGGCATACTGGCACGGAGAGAAAAAGAGGAAAGAGTAACAGCGAAATCGATGAGAGAATTGGCATATTGGATGAGGTGAATTGCGCAGCCGTCCTCTGAGGATGTATATGGTTGATGAGTAATTTATATTTAGATGAAAGTTAATATGAGAAATGTCATGGAAAAAAAATCGGTTAAGATTTTTTGTAATAAAATTTTGTTAAAATTTTATATAATAGAATTTTGTTATGTTTTCATAACAAATTATGTTATGTTTTTATCAGGTATGGGGTTTAGCAGTATTTATTGGGATCATTGTAAATTTATTGTATAACAACAAAACACAAGAATCATTAAACGTGATTCTTTTGTATAGAGAGAATTCTAATAAAACTTCGACCTTTTTGTGGAGTAGGCATGTCGCCGAACCACGGTAACTCTTCTTCTTTCTCTTCTTCTTCTTCTTCCATATGTTTGCTCCTTTTGTGCGTCTTTGTCTTGTTGTTCCGTGCGATCTCTTTTCTCTCTTCCTCTTCTTCCGCGATTTAGAGGTTGAGAGGTGGTGTCCCTCTCTTTGCGCAACAATTGGTATCAGAGCCATGGTACGAACTAGATGTCATGTGGGGTGGCCTTGAACGAAGTTGAGGGTGGGCCCGGAGTAGGTCAGGATGACCGGATGTTCGTGGGAGGCCTGGAGTAAGTCAGGGTGATCGGATACTTGTGCGGAAACAAGTAGGTCAAGGAGACCAGATGCTCGCAGGCCCAAAGCAGGTCAGGGTGACCAGATACTCACGGGAGGCCTGGAGCATGTCAGGGAGGCCTGGAGCAGGTCAGTGTGACCAGGTACTTGCGGTGAGGCAAATAGGTCAGGGTGGTTGGATGCTCGCAAGTAGGCCTGAAGTAGGTCAAGGTGACCGAGCGCGGATGCTTGCGGGGAGGCCCAGAGCAGGTCAGGATGACTGGATGCTCGCGGGGAGGCCCGGACTATGAGAGTAATTGCGGTCCTTCGTTTGAGGGGAGGCTTGTTGGGTTTCAATCAAAGTCCCACATTGAAAGATTTGGTAAAAGATCATGGGGTTAAAAGGATACATGATATCTCCATTGGCATGAGGCCTTTTGGGTAGAGCCCAAGAGCAAAGTCATGAGAGCCTAGGCCCAAAGTGGACAATATCATGTCATTGTAGAGATATGTAGACATCCTTTAGGCGCAACAAATGGTATCAGAGCTACAGGTTTTTGGCGGATTTCTTCATCATGTCGGGGATGCCTTCTGCGAAGTTTGATATGGTGAAGTTTGACGGAACCGGAAACTTTGGATTATGGCAGAGAAGGGTCAAGGACTTGTTGGTGCAACAAGGCATTGTGAAGGCGCTAGGAGACAGAAAATCGGAAAGCATGGAGAAATCATATTGGAAAGAACTTCAGGCGAAGGCAGTAGCAACAATCAGGCTTTGTCTTACGGATGACGTGATGTACCATGTCATGGACGAGGAGTCACTGGTGGCAGTTTGGCAAAAGCTGGAAAGCCGGTACATGTCAAAGGCATTGACAAATAAGTTGTATCTCAAGCAGAAATTATTTGGGCTGAAAATGATAGAAGGAACCGATCTGAGCCAGCACATCAACGTATTCAACCAGATTGTAAGTGATTTGAAGCGGATTGATGTGAAGATCGAAGACGAAGACAAGGCGCTGATGTTGTTGAATTCTCTACCTTCATCTCCTACGTACGAGAATTTGGTTACTACGTTAATGTGGGGTAAGGAAACTCTCAAATTGGAGGAGATTACAAGTGCGTTGCTAGGTTTTCACCAAAGGAAGAAAACAAGCGATGAAATTTCTCAAGGAGAAGGACTTATGGTAAATAGCAACCAAGAGTGTGGTAGGAGAAAATCTCGACATGGATATAACAACAACAACAAGACTTGTTCTAAGTCGAGAAGGAAGAAGGTGATCACGTGCTACAAATGTGGAGGCAAAGGTCATATCAAGAGAAATTGTCCAGAGATAAAGAAACATGTTGCAGAGAACAAAAGTAATTTGGCAAAGTCTGCAAACATAGTTGAAGAGGAAAACTCAAAGAGCGGTGATGGAGATATGCTATCAGTTATGTCAAGTTCGGAGCAGCTGACGGATGCATGGATTTTAGACTCTGCATGTTCATATCACATGACTCCAAACAAGGATTGGTTTGACACCTATAGGCAGTGGATTCTGGTTCAGTGTTGATGGGAAACGATGCATCGTGCAAAGTTATTGGCATAGGGAATGTCAGAATCAAGATGTTTGATGGTGTGATCAGAACTTTATGTGATGTCAGATATATATCAGAGCTAAGGAAGAACTTGATCTCACTAGGCACACTGGATGATATTAGTTGTAATTACAAATCAGTGAGCGGGGTAATGAAGGTCAGCAAGGGAGCTCTAAAGGTAATGAAAGGACAAAAGGTAGCAGAAAACATCTACAAGTTGATAGGGACTACAGTTGTAGGTGGAGCCGCATCGGTGGAGTCTGAATCAGACAGTACTGTCTTGTAGCATATACGGCTAGGACATATGGATGAACGTGGGATGCAAGAGCTTCACAAGAGAGATTTGTTGAAGGGTGTCAAAACGTGCAAGCTTGAATTCTGCAAATTCTATGTTCTTGGGAAACAGAGCAAAGTGCAATTCAAGACGGCAACAAACAAGACAGAGAGGATTCTGGACTACGTACATACGGATCTCTGGGGACTGGCCAATGTAGCATCACGTGGAGGGCACTTGTATTTTGTGAGTGATCCGGCGGTAAAAATGGGGGACCCACAGATGGGGTCTCGTCCGAGCGGAACCAGAGATTACCCAGCCAAAGAGTTGGGTCTCCGACGCCAAAGCAGGAGAACCAGAGCCGAGTGGCCGAGCGGAGGTGTCCGCTCGGCCGAGGACAGAATGGCCGAGCGGAGGTGTCTGCTCGGCCGGAATCGTGGCGAGGGAACAGTGGTTAGCCGAGCGGCCTATTCGCTCGGCTCAGGATATGGTATGTCAGCAGAGGCATGATGATTAGACTTGACGCAAGATGGCACTATTAAAGGTCCCACCATCATATCACGGAAAGGTTGATACAGTAGCAGTATGGTCTTATGGATGCCCTTCTGACAGACCCACACCTAGGCATGATCGAAAGCAGGTGATCGCTTCGATTGGTGTGCCCAGGCTCCTTCGAGAGGTCTATATAAGGCCTCCACTTCTTCAACCGGAGGTATGCAAATCTACATTTTCTAAGCCACTTTCTTATTCCTTCGCCTAACTTGAGCGTCGGAGAGCCGTCGCCGGGACACCCCCCCCCCCGGCTCGGTTTTGTTGCAGGATCGCCGGAGCATCGGGCAGTTAGTCGGAGACCCACATCAGCAGCAGGGGAGCGCCACGTGCCCAGCGTCCGTTGGTTCAGCATTCGGACAGGATCAATTTGGCGCCGTCTGTGGGAACGCTCCTGCATCCGAACGGGAACAATGGACGAGGCTGGACGACAACACACAGTGACGCTTTCCACAGAGGAACTCGACGCTCTGGTCGAAATTAGGGCCGCCAAGCTTGTGGAGCAAAAACAGAAAGCAACAGCCGAGCGGCCGGAGCAGCAAGCAACGTCTGCGTCTAGTGGCCGAGCGGAAGCACCGCAGGCCACCGTTGCATTTCATCGGGCTCTATTCCGCACCCCTGAGGCCGTACCAGCTCATAGAGATAGGGGATCTTCTTCGGATGAAATGCCTAGACGAGATGATAGAAAGGGGAAAGCCCCCCGAGCGGACGCATCACCCGAGAGGATTAATCGCCAGTTTTCAGAGGCTATTCTGCGAGATCCTCTGCCGAAGCACTACGTGTCCCCGACGAGCTCCGTCGTTAAAGATCGAGAGCCGCGTCGACCGGCTATAAATATCCGCGCCGACGAGCTCCGTCGTTAAAGATCGAGAGCCGCGCCGACCGGCTATAAATATCCGCGCCGACGAGCTTCGTCGTTAAAGATCGAGAGCCGCGCCGACCGGCTATAAATATCCGCGCCAACGAGCTCCGTCGTTAAAGATCGAGAGCCGCGCCGACCGGCTATAAATATCCGCGCCGACGAGCTCCGTCGTTAAAGATCGAGAGCCGCGCCGACCGGCTATAAACCCTCCGAGCGGAAGACCGTTTAGCGCAGACGTTAAATCGTAGAGACGAGCCGGCGTCTATAAATCCCCGAGCAGAAGACCGACGAGCTCCGTCGTTAAAAATCGAGAGTCGGTCCAGCGACTATAAATACCCCGGGCGGACGAACGAATATCAGAGAATAAGAAACCGCGGAAACCACAAGTATTAAAACATTTAGGCCCGCTCGGGCGTTGGTCCTTCGATACTTGGCGTTTGTTGACTTCACACAGGCTAGATATGTGCAGAGCGAGTAGGCCCTCCCGCTCGGACTTTGTTTAATGGGTTAAGCTGATCGGCCGCGTGACAGAGAACACTTAGAGCATGACTAACTCTAAGCATAAACGTTAAGCAAACAGAAGAATATTATGGATAATGATCAGGAAGACGCAAGCAAAGACATAATTGCATTAAAGGGAAAGCATGTCGAACGGCAAGTACTAAAAGTTGCGCTGGGCGTAAGAAATGCAAAAACAAGATAGAGACGAGGAACACTCTTCACTCGGGGTCTTCGAAGTTGAAGAAAGCGTCCGGGATATCGTCAATCATAGCCGCCAGATCTGAAGAGGGAATGCTCAGGTCAGTAGGAAGGTGCCCCCCCCTTCTTCAAGTATGCCATGGTGACCTTGATCGCCTCGGCGAAAGTTGAGGAGACGTTGCCACCGAATTTTGCGCTGAACCGCTCCGAGCGGAGGTATTCTTGGCACGCTGCTGCTAGGCGACTCGGCTCTCCCTCCTTATATTTTCTGAGCGCCGCCCGGGAGGCAATTAGCGAGTCTTGGAGAACTTTCTGGTCCACCTACGCTTTAGTGCGTTCAGCTGAGCGCCCATCCCGTTCGGCAGTTAGTTGGGCTTCCAGCTCCTTAGATCGCTGATCTAGGGCTCGGACTTCAACTTTCATCTTGTCCATATCAGCGATCGCCCGCTTCTTCCGGCTACTGGCGCGCTTCACGTCTTCGTCGCGCTTCTTCACCAAGCCTTCAAGTCGAGCCACCTCTGTAGCCAGGTCGGTGGACTTCTTCTGTTCGGCCTCGCGGGCTTGTTTCTCCCGCTCGGCCGATGGACCCCCCGAGACTTGGAGTTTTTCCATAAGATCCTCCAGCTCGGCCAGCCGATGGCTAGTGGCGATTTGCTCAGCCCAATGCTGTAAGGGAAATAATAAAATCAGGAACCGAACAGTAGCATGGCACAGGAAGAAAAATGAACCTACCTGAGTGGCCTGCTGCATGTGGTTATCGCCGAGCTGCTTGGGCGTCATGAGGGCCACCCGAATCTGGGCGTCCTCGAAAAGTTTGGCGAGCGGACCCGTCAAGGTTATTTCATGAACGGGGCTTGATGGCCGATCGGCAGACAATAAATATTCCTCCGATGGGAATCGAAGGGTAGTCTTGATGGTCGGGTGGCCAGCCGGCACTTCCTCAGCTGCAGTCGCCTGGCCCGAGGACTCCCCTAGTCGTAAGCGACGACGAGTCCGTGGAGGAGAGCCAGAGGGCTGTGCGGTGGGCGAGGCCACGGGGGTCCTGATCTGCGACGGCGTGCGATCTGGAGAAGCGATCTCGATCGGCGCCTGCGGTTCGCCCTCTGGGGTCGGCGGAAGGCTGGAGTCTCTTCGACGTTTCCGCCGAACTTCCCGTGGTGAATCCCCGGCCTGGGGGACTCCCAGCTCGGCTGGAGCAGAGGAAACAGGATCCGCCTCAACCTCCGTTGAAGCGGGTTGGGTAACTTCTGTTTCAGGGGCGGACTGCGTCCCCCCCTCTCCTGCATCTGCCGGGCGGCTGGGGATAAGACCCCGCTCGGCGAGTTCTTTTTTGGTAGCCGCCTCAATTTCCACGGCCTTCAATTTCAGATGATCGGTAGCCTTGGAGCGCCACATGACTTCAGCTGCAGTGGAAGAAATTAAAATCAGTTAGACAAAAAAGGCGAAGGGAGTAAAGAGTCCTTACCCATGCGGTAGGGGAGATTGGCCCGAACGGGAGATAATCCAAAAATGTACAACACCCCCTTGAGAAGCAACTGGTCGATCTTGTACCGCTGACCGGACAAGCAATTTGCCGCATGAAGGTAGGTCGGATTGCTTCTGAATTTGCCGAGCTCCGGCTGGGTCGGCACAGCGGTCTGCCATTTGGTTCGGAATGCTGGCCGCTCGGGAAGTCGTATATAGAAGAAGAATTCCTTCCAGTGCTTGTTGGAGGTCGGCATGTTCTCAAAAAATTTGAAACCTATTCTACTTTGGAAAATAAAAGTACCCAACTCGGATTGTTTGGGGTAGAAGAAGTAGTGGAATATTTTGGGGTCAAGTGGGATATTGTGCAGCCTAAAGAGGACGACCACCCCGCTCAGTAGCCTAAAGGAATTCGGCACAAGTTGGCCGAGCGGGATGTGGAAATAATTACAAACTTCTAAAATAAATGGATGGGTAGGAAACCTAAGGCCACCCTGGAATTGGTCCAGAAAAAAACAAATGGTACCGATCGGTGGGTTATGGGGCCGGTCGGTCGGGTCGGCTACAACTATTTCATGGTCATTCGGGATCCCGTAGGTCCTAACAACGCGCCGGGCGCGCTCCTCATCGAACCTACTCTCCATACTCGTATACCATGGACCGGGAACATGGGTAGCGGGTTCGGAAGAGCTCGCCATCTCGAAGAGACAAAAGGACAGCAATAAATCGAAGGAATGGGAACGAAAGAGAGGTAAAATGAGTAGGGAAGACCTAATAAGCGAAGAAAGAAGGCTCACTGAGAAGGAGACGGGCGGAAAGGATCACCGATGAGATGGTAGCCGCCGAAAAATAGGAACTGGATCGCCGGAGGCCGCAGCAGCAGAAGAGTCAGGAGGACAAAGCACGAGCAAACGTGCGACAGAGGAGGGGGACTGAGGCTTTATACGGCCGAGGCCAATCGGCCTCCACCGTCCGATCCAGGTCACGAGAAACAAGGACGCCATCGGGTCGTCCATTTCAAACGGTGGCGTCCCATCATAAGTAACGCTGCTGCCACGCAATGGTCGACGCGTGGCACTGAGCGATCCGGCGCATTTAATGTGCACCATACTACGCACGCGCAGCCTTAATGGAATGGATTGCCGCCGTTCCCGAGGGGATTCGGACAGGCGGCAACGACGGCAGGCCGCATGAGTCACATCTGAGCGAGCGCCGAACGGCTGAATTCGGCGCACACGCCGAGCGACCTGTGGAATACTTTTAAAACAAAAGGCGACGAGCACCAGCTCGGACATACAGTCCAGTCAGTCGGACTCACTGCCTCCTTCGACTAGACTTGAAGGGGAGGCAAGTGATCCGGCGGTAAAAATGGGGGACCCACAGATGGGGTCCCGTCCGAGCGGAACCAGAGATTACCCAGCCAAAGAGTTGGGTCTCCGACGCCAAAGCAGGAGAACCAGAGCCGAGTGGCCGAGCGGAGGTGTCTGCTCGGCCGGAATCGTGGCGAGGGAACAGTGGTTAGCCGAGCGGCCTATTCGCTCGGCTCAGGATATGGTATGTCAGCAGAGGCATGATGATTAGACTTGACGCAAGATGGCACTATTAAAGGCCCCACCATCACGTCACGGAAAGGTTGATACAGTAGCAGTATGGTCTTATGGATGCCCTTCTGACAGGCCCACACCTAGGCATGGTCGAAAGCAGGTGATCGCTTCGATTGGTGTGCCCAGGCTCCTTCGAGAGGTCTATATAAGGCCTCCACTTCTTCAACCGAAGGTATGCAAATCTACATTTTCTAAGCCACTTTCTTATTCCTTCGCCTAACTTGAGCGTCGGAGGGTCGTCGCCGGGACACCCCCCCCCCGGCTCGGTTTTGTTGCAGGATCGCCGGAGCATCGGGCAGTTAGTCGGAGACCCACATCAGTAGCAGGGGAGCGCCACGTGCCCAGCGTCCGTTGGTTCAGCATTCGGACAGGATCAGTGAGTTTTACTAATGATTTCTCATGAAAGGTATGGGTATACTTTATGCGTCATAAGTCAAAAACTTCTGCAAAGTTTAAATTATGGAAAACTAAAGTAAAGAACCAGACCGGAAGGAAGATCAAATGCCTTAGGTCAGATAATGGGACTGAGTACACAGATTCAAAGTTTCAGGAATTCTGTGAGCAGCATGGGATAATGAGGCACTTCTCGGTTCGCAGGACATCTCAGCAGAATGGGGTAGCGGAAAGGTTGAACAGGACAATCATTGAGAAGTCAAGATGTCTCAGGCTGAATGCAGGGCTTACAAAGAATTTCTAGGCGGAAGCAGTTAACATGGCATGTTATCTCATTAATAGATCACCAAGGGTAGCACTAGAAGGCAAAGTATCAGAGGAAGTATGGACAATGAATCAAATAGATTACTCTCATTTTCGAGTTTTTGGATGTCCAGCCTATATGCACATATCTAGTGAGGAAAGATCAAAGCTGGATGCAAAGTCAAAGCAATGCATTTTTCTGGGCTATCAGAAAGGAGTTAAAGGCTTCAAGCTTTGAGATCCTAAGGCAAACAAGGTGGTGATCAGCAGAGATGTGGTGTTTGACGAGAAAGCTATATTACAACGTACTCAGGAAGAAGGAAAGGAAACACCACAAAGCAACATAGAGAAAGATATTGTGTAAGTAGAGCTAGAGACTCATGACTCCGATGATTCTAGCTCAGAGCACACGGAGCATCGCACTATAGCTAGTGGTAGAACGAGACGAGTTGTAAAACCACCCACTAGATACAGATTCGAATACTTGGTATCTTATGGACTTATCACTAGTAACGGAGACCCTATATCTTTTCAGGAAGCAATACATAGTTCTGAGAAGGACAGGTGGACGGGTGTTATGACAGAGGAGATGAAGTCGTTGCATAAGAACCAACGTGAGATCTAGTGGAACTTCCTGAAGAAAGAAGCAATGTCAGAGGGAGAAGAAGTGAAGTTCAAGGCTCGGTTAGTAGCAAAGCGGTATTCACAGAGAAAGGGAATTGACTATGAAGAAATTTTCTCTCTAGTGGTGAGACATACGTCAATTAGAGCGGTATTGACTTTGGTGGCACATCACGATTTTTATTTGGAGCAAATGGATGTGAAGACGACATTTCTTCATGGAAATTTGGAGGAGCAGATTTTTATGTCACAACCTGAGGGATTTAGTCAGCCCGGACAAGAGCAGTTGGTTTGTAAGTTGAAGAAACTGTTATATGGACTGAAACAATCTCCTAGGCAATAGTATAAACGTTTTGATTCATACATGATTCAAAACGGATATAGGAGATGCGAGTATGACTGCTGCATATATGTGAAGGGCCTTGAAGATGAATCACTGATTTTCTTACTACTATACGCAGATGACATGTTCATTGTTGCGAAAAAGATGAGAGAGGTTGACAAATTAAAGAAGCTACTGAGCAAGGAATTTGCATTAAAGATTTGGGAGATGCCAAGAAGATTCTTGGGATGGAGATTCACAGGAATAGAGCTGTAGGGAGATTATGGTTGTCTTAACGTAGCTATGTGGAGAAGGTGCTGGATAGGTTCAACATGAAGAATACAAAGTCGGTGAGCACACCCCTGGCACATTACTTCAAGTTATCCAGTACATAGTGTCCAAAGACGGATGACGAGATCCAAGAGATGTCAAAGGTTCCTTATGCCAGTGCAGTGGTTGTCTGATGTATGCCATGGTTTGTACGAGACCAGATTTGGCGCAAGCAGTTAGTATGGTAAGCAAGTTTCTCTCAAATCATGGTCGACCACATTGGGATGCAGTAAATGATTTTTTAGATACTTGAGAAATACAACTGATTATGGCATCATGTTCAGTAGACAACCAGAAGATCCTTTAGTTGCTGGGTACGTAGATGCAGACTATGCAGGAGATTTAGATAACAGGAGGTCTACTACAGGATACGTATTCATTGTGGCAGGAGGACCTATTTGTTGGAAATCTATGATGCAATCTATTGTTGCATTGTCTACTACGGAATCCGAGTACATGGCAGCAGCTGAAGCAGCGAAGGAAGCTTTATGGCTTTTAAGGTTGGTCAGAGAACTGGGCGTTCAGCAAAGTGGAGTCAAGTTATTATGCGATAGTCAGAGTGCTATCTATTTGGTGAAGAATCAGATGTATCATGCGAGAACCAAACACATTGATGTGAGGTTTCACAAGATCAGAGAGTTGATTGCTTCCGGGGAAATTCAACTTGAGAAGGTTCACACTGCAGACAATGTTACAGATATGCTAACAAAGCCAGTGACCACAGAGAAGTTTAAGCATTGCTTAAACTTGATCTATATCTCTAGATGCTAGAGGAAGGAAGCTCAGACCCAGAGATCCAGATATCCAGATGGAGTTTTGTCTAGATATTCATATTCTTCGAAGGGGTGAATATTCGCCAAGGTGGAGATTGTTGACGAGTGGCTCATATTTGGATGAAGGTTAATATGAGTGATGTCATGGAAGAAAAATCTGTTAAGATTTTTCGTAATAAAATTCTATTAAGATTTTATATAACAGAATTTTGTTATGTTTTTCATAACAAATTCTGTTACGTTTTTACAGGGTTTGGGGTTTAACAGTATTTATAGGGATCATTGTAAACCCATTGTATAACAACAAAACACAAGAATCATTAGACGTGATTCTCTTGTGTAGAGAGAATTCTAATAAAGCTTCGGCCTTTTTGTGGAGTAGGCACGTCGCCGAACCACGGTAACTCTTCTTCTTTCTCTTCTTCTTCTTCTTCCACGTGTTTGCTCCTTTTGTGCGTCTTTGTCTTGTTGTTCCGTGCGATCTCTTTTCTCTCTTCCTCATCTTCCGCGATTTAGAGGTTGAGAGGTGTTGCCCTTCTCTTTTCGCAACATATATAATTGGAATATTGGATGCGTGTTAATGGTGCAATCGAGAGTGGTGAATGGCGAGGCTGTAGTCGCCGACGGGGCCGACCGTAGATTCGCAGCGTAAGAAACTGACGAAAGCCAACCATGTAAGTACCACAATATAAATACCTACACGCGGCAACACTGGTTAGAAGTCGGTACACGACGTTCAAGAGGAGGACCATGACCCTGGATAAATCCAAGGGAGTTCACTCAGGGGGCGAGTACAGGGTTGGTTCGTCTATGACCAACACTAGCGATCTAACGGAATAAGGGAGCATACGGACAGGAGCACTCGAAAGCATCAGGCAAACGCCCATCCGGCAAGTAAACACTAGGGACACATACGTCAGGACATGATAGCGTGCAGGGAAGACAAAAGACACAGAACTAAAACATAGTCGACCCAAGGGAAGAAAAGCTCCAATAACCACACATGGCACGAGCAAAGTACTGCACAGGGAAGGCTTTCCAAAGCAATCCCGATATCCTATGAACCAGCGGCCTCACTCCAATTGGAACTAACTCAACAAAGGGAAAGAGAGGGAAATTCCTGAGAGATAAAACTAGTGACGAAAGACGGGACAGATCTTCTGAAACGAAATCACACAAGGGCAACGATTGAACTCCCTTCCCAATCATTGCACCTTGGGAGTGCATAGGGCAATGTCGGTGTTAACCACACTCATGGAGATTAACTCTAAGACATTGGGAGTCAGCCTGCAGGGAAGGTAACCAAGCCACAGAGAGGACTTGCAGGCCTAGCCAACGACCGACCGACAGCCAAACCGCAAAGGGGGGATGACCCATGGGTCTGGGGAACAAGGAAAACTAGAACACAGGAATGAGAACGGCACTACAAGTGCCTCAACAAGGGGAGACAAGGGGACACAACAACAGGGGAATGGAACGGTACGACACAAAAGACGCATCGGCTAGAAACCTAAAGGTTTCTAGAGGGGGAGGAGGAAGGATAGAAACATGAAAAGTTTCTAGAGAGACGGAATGGAACAGTACAAATGTATGGATCGGTCTGCGGCCACGAAGGATGGGACCCTACAGGTCCCACCTTCCACGATAAAAGACGGTCTTATACGCGGCCACGAAGGTAGGACCCTACGGGTCCCCCCTTCCCCGATAAAAGACGGGCTTATACGCGGCCAGGAAGGTGGGACCATACTGGTCCCTCCTTCCCCCGAACCGGCCAGCTTGAATATATGAGAGATGTTTTTTGTAACTCAATTTAACTATTATATGAAAGCTCCTCTTTAATTAGTAAATTGAATTTATTCAACCAAAAACGAAAGCTCGTCCAATTTAATTAGTAAATGAGGGCTGCTTTTCGCACCCCCTCTGACATACCCCTCCGTTCGGCCCCACCTTCTATTTTAATCTTCTTCCATTTATATCCTTTTCATCCATCCTTTTCACTATTATTTCTAATCACTTTATGCGTTTTCACTAATCCCTATACACTTTCTATTTTAGTTTTTGTTTTTTTATTTTTTTTTTTAATTTTTATCAATTTTATTTTTTTAATAATTTTTTATTATATATTTATGATCTTTTGTCTATTTTTAGTTATAAATTTTAAGAGTTATCAGCACTCGAAGCTCGAAGGATGGGTAATTTAAGGGAATGGGAGATTCTGACATATGTCAAGCATTGGAGGAGATAATTTAAAGGGAGAGAGATGTTTTGACATATGTCAAAGTTTGGAGGGTAGGTAATTTAAAAAGAGTGAGGATTTTTGACATATGTCAAGAGTTGGAAGTGAGATAATTTAAAGGGATGAAAGATTTTATTGTGGCAAAAGGTAAATACGCTCGCCTCCAGCGCCCCCGCCAACCCGTCCCAAGGCCAACACGGAGGAGGTAAATCACGGGCGGCTACTAGCCTTTGGAATAGTGACTAGCATATAAGAAGGTATTTGCCTCAGCTTCGCCGAGATTCGAACCTCATACCTCATTGTGGCAACACCTCATGCGCTAGTCACTAGACCCGAGGGGACTGAAAGATTTTTAATATGTATCAAGGGTTGGAAGTAGAGTAATTTAAAGGGAGAAAGATTTTGACATGTGTTAAGGGAGTTGAAGATGCATAATTTAAAGGGAGAGAGTGTTTTGAAAAAATAAAAAAATTATAAAAAAATAATAAATAAAATTGATTAAAAAAATAAATAAAATTTTAAAAAATAATAATTAAAAATAATTAAAAATAAAATTAAATAAAATTAAATAAAATTAAAAAATATATAAATATTGATAAAAAAATAATAAACTAAATTAATTTAAAAATTAAATTAAATTAAAAAATAATAAACAAAATTAATTAAAAAATTAAATTAAATAAAATTAAAAATATATAAATATTGATGAAAAAATAATAAATAAAATTATTTTAAAAAATAAAATTAAAAAAAAATAAAGAAAAAAGAAAGGTTAGAACTGTCATTTGATAGGGAGAGAGAGAGAGGAGGGGAGAGAAGGGAGGAGGGGAGAGGAGTGCGGTGTCACATCAGGTGGGGGAAAAGCAATTTACATAGTAAATTGCATATACATATATAGAAACAAATTCGCAGTGCGACCATGCATTCTTACATGCAGTCAGTCGTATCATGTCTTAGCCAATAAATTAAGAGATGGGCATGCACATAGGTACATCTAAACACCCTATAAATTTCGAAGCCACTGAACCAATAAAATCTCATTCACCACGTTTGTTAGTCAATTGCATCTAGAAACTAATGATTAAGTAATAATTAACGTGCAATCATCTACGCATTAGTTCAGTTCGAGCGACGTTACATGCATGTAATACAATCCACGTCGTCTAAAAATGAATTTATTCGACCAGTAATTAGTAAAAGCTCATCGATCCCCTTGTTCAGTCAAAGCATTAGCTTGAAATGGACAGCGAGAATGGCATGATACAAGCATATAGTACATTACAAAGTCATGCTTTTTTTAAAAAAAAAAAAATTACTTGTATAATTATTAGATCATGTAAATAATGATGGTGTTTCTTTCCCAAAAGAAAAAAAAATCAGTTTGATTTGTCACCTTATCGTCCTTGTCAATGAATCAGCCTATTAGAATATAATAGTCAAATGTGATGATGTTGTTTTAATTACGAACAGACTCGGTTTTTGTTAGGAGAGATAATCTGTGTTACAATATAATCAAGATTAGATATTGATTATTTTATTGGATACTTTTTTGAAAATTATAATATATAACCTAAATTATAAAAGGTAATAAAATTTTATAATTTGTATTACAAGATTAATCATATAATCCGACTATATTACAATATTATCGTTTAACTAAAATTTAAATGTTAAATATATTCCTAGTCTATTTTCGATATTAATTGGCCATCGACGTCGCTTCTGCCACCGTTGCTAGTTGTTAGCCATCGGCCGCCTTCGGTCTTCAGCCACCGGCCACTATTAGTTGTTGCCCGTCGTCGACAGTCGCCTTCGGACACAGCCTTCGATCGTCGTCTCTAAGCGCTACCGCTGCCGACCGCCGCCGGTCGTAGGCCGACTTCAGGCGCTGCCACCGGACGCAGCCTTTGGGCGTCGTCGGACACCACTATCGGTCGTCAGTCATCGCCTCTGGGCGCTGCTGTCTGCCGCCGCCTCTAGGCGCTGTCGAACACCACTATCATCGTAACAGGGTAGTTTTCTTAAGGACTGACCGAGACATATTCAGTAGACAACATCATCCTAACACGACGGTCAGCTTAAGGGCCGACTGAGATATATTCAGCAAACAATATCCTAATAACATGTCATAATAATAACTATATATGTGTCAAAAAATATTCTTCTGGAACCTTCTTCAGGGACCATCGTGTCTCCCATCAGTAGACTAATTATAACAACATATTTCTTCGGTTACTTTAGTGATAACAAAAACTAAAAACTAAAAACGACAAAAGAGGTATACATTTGGACTAGCAAAAGATTCCTTGGTCGACTACGACATATCGCCTAGGTTGTACCCTCTTCTTTACCTAACAACTTCTGACACATTTTGTCATCTCATGATTGTAGAGGTTATGTGAGGTGGTATATAAAAGGGGAGTCATCTCCATGAAGAATGTACGCTCACTGAATATCCGCAACTTACTCTCGTGTGCAAGTTTTTACTGTTCTTTGGCCACTCTTTTGGATTCGTATTGATTTAAGCGTCGGAGGACTTTCACCATAGACGTGTTTATGTGTTTGTTAACTTATCTCCATATGCACAAGATCAAAGAAGCAGAGAAAAACTTCTTTTGATGGAAAAAAATCTTCTATCGATCAATCAATCATTCATCGTGCTTAACGCATTATCTCTATATGTCTCAAACATGATCAATATTAATAAATGATAATTGTAACACTTATGCTACTATAATGTCCTCCTCATTATTTTTTTATTACTTGATTAAAAATTAATTTGGAAATCCACGTCAAAATGTTCAGAATAGATAATCTAGAATAAATTAATCCCCTCCAGTCAATTGGTCGTCGAGCATTAAGTTAACTAGTGTTTAAATTAATCTTATTACCCTGCACTCGTCAAAGCAAAAAAATAATAATATATATATATATATATATATATATAAAGATTAACCTGCACTGTCAAAGCAAAAAAAAAAAATAATAATAAAAAATAATATATATATATATATATATATATATATATATATATATATATATATATATAATTTTGAAATCTAAAATGAATCGTTCCACCGAAACTCTAATCCACTCGCGATGCTCAGGAGGTGTTTAGGGGCTCAGACTCAGTGAGAATTGTCCATGAACGAGGTGTGTAGGGTAACATCTCTATATGAGGGTTGAGGTATCTGTACAACTGGGAAGTTAGGGCACTGGCCGCGAGGGCCTGTCAGATCGACTCCGGTCAATTAGGAGATGAAGGGGAGCAAGCCTGATAGATGTTCGCCCGAGCTGAGGAGTTGGGCCCCTGAGGGCTGGTCCAATCGACTCCAGCTGATCAGGAGATGGAGGGGAGCAGGACCTTGTAGACATTTGGCTGCCGAGGAGCTAGACCCCTGAGGGCTGGTCCCATCAACTCCAACTGATCCGGAGATGTAGGGGAGCAAGGCCTCGTAAATGTCTAGCCGAGCTAGGGAGATGGTCCCCGAGGGATAGTCCTCCGATCAACTCTAGCCGATCGGGAGATGGAGGAGAGCAAGGCCCCGTAGACATCTTGCCGAGCCTGGCAGACGGTCCCTGAGAGTTAGTCTGATCGACTCCAGCCGATCAAGAGATGGTGGGGAGCAAGGCACTGTAGACGTCTGGCCGAGCCGGAGAGCTGAGCTTATGAGAGCTGGTCTAATAGACTCTAGTCAACGGGGAGATGAAAGAGGGCATGACCTCATAAACATCCGACAGAATGAAAGAGCTGGTCCCCTAGGCCTGGTTAATCGGCTCCAGCCGATCAAGAGATGGAGGTCTTGTTCGGCGAAGTGCTCAGTTTTTTACCTATTTTAGATTTTGATTGCCACCTACGCTGCCTCATTGACCCATGGACCGACTTAGGAGTCCTTTCCCATTTACCGCATCAAAAGCAATGTGAAAGGTAAAAAAAAAAACCTCTTGAGCAGACCAACAAATACCACCTCGTTTCAAAGAAGAGTTTATTCATTAGATGGCCGTCGACGTTTGACAGTAGCGATGGGCAAGAAGTATAATTCAAGCCATGAATTCCGGCCGTAGTAGTTACAAGGAAGCAAAATGCATGGCGACGAAGCATAAACCAGATATCACAAGTACTAAAGCACCAAGGAAAAAGCTAAAACACAGGAAACAGAGTATACATAAACGAGCTAATTATTGACTCCCTCCCTCCTTCCCCTGCTTTTCTTCTTCTTCTTCTTCTTCTTCTTCTTCTGCTGATTGATCGTTCGCTGCATTACGTCCCCCAATGGCGAAGAACCAGAGGCAGCGTCGTGACGGGGAGGCAACGGACGCGAAAAGAACGGTGCAACCCACGAAGAGGAGCAGCAGCAAGGGAACCTCACCTCCCCTGCAGCTTGAGGTTGCTGGAGGATTAAGGAGACAGGCGGAGGTGATGAGAATGGTGATGAACCCAACCAATCGTAGGTGCTCGGCGACGTCATCACGACGGCGGCCGTGCATGGTCTGCGCTGTGTTGAATTCAGCACGACACCGGCGGTCCACCATACTTAATTCCGCCTTGGCTCTTGGAGTAGAATTGGAAGAGGGCAGGCAGGTATTTATACACAAACGTTTTTAAAATGCCATTGAGCGTTATTGTTTTTACAAAATGACCATTACAGATAATTAATATTAAAGCTCTCTTCGAAATTTTTATTTTATTATTAAAGGTTCCATCTTTATCAACGAACAACGAATGAAACCACTTGCTCGGTGCCTAGCAGCCTGACCATTTGCCTATCTCCGACGGCCTCTAAGTGGCTTCTGGCCGTCCGTCCTGTCCGAAACTATAACTTGGGAGGACGATAAATCCAAATAGAAATCATAAAATCTGATCATAATTACAAATAGTTCATCCTCTAATCTACTTTTGTGGACCAGGGTATATGGTCTCCTAGTTATCATGCTTGTGAATAAATTAACAAAAAATATATTCTAGATAAGGTCGTCGTATGAGACTATTGGAGGGTAGATATATTCTATGTTTTCAGTACAATTGTGAATAAATTAAGAGATTATCCTGCATATAGCACTCATTCACAAAGTGTAGCCCGTTGTCCGAAAGTCTCGTTAACATAGGATCTGAGGGAATAATCTAATCACATTGAATATATTTGTATACAAGTCTTATCTTATCTCATAGTGTGAGAGATGTTTTTTGCAACTCAATTTAACTATTATATGAAAGCGCCTCTTTAATTAGTAAATTGAATTTATTTAACCAAAAACGAAAGCTCATCCAATTTAATTAGTAAATTGCATATATATATAGAAACAAATTAGCAGTGCGACCATGCATTCGTAACCATGCATGCAGTCGTATCATGCCTAAGCCAATAAATTAAGAGATGGGCATGCACATAGCTACACCTAAACACCCTATAAATTTCGAAGCCCCACTGAACCAATAAAATCTCATTCACCACGTTTAGTTAGTCAATTGCATCTAGAAACTAATGATTAAGTAATAATTAACGTGCAATCATCTACGCATTAGTTCAGTTCGAGCGACTTTACATGCATGTAATACAATCCACATCGTCTAAAAATGAATTTATTCGACCAATAATTAGTAAAAACTCATCCCCTTGTTCAGTCAAAGCATTAGCTTGAAATGGACAGCGAGAATGGCATGATACAAGCATATAGTACATTACAAAGTCATGAATTTTTTTTTAAAAAAATTACTTGTTTTATTATTAGATCATATAATGGACACCGAGAATGGCATATATATATATATATATATATATATATATATATATATATATATATATATATATATATATATATATATATATATATATATATATATACATATAGACATTACAAAGTCATGCTGATTTAATTAATGATTGAGTATGCCTACAAGCGAAGATAATCCTTCTTGAAGTAAAGAATTATATATAGATCTAAACTTCTGAGTCGTTAATTAATTTTTTTTTAAATTTACTTGTTTTTTATTATTAGATCACGTAATTGCGGATGGTTTCAAATTGATTTGTCACGTCCTTTGTTCATAAGTATTAATTATTTTTCCAAAGGGATCCACATTTTTTTTATAGTTGGTATCCATGTGGCTCTTATTGAATTTATAATTATTCAATTTAACATGTGAAAATAAGATTAATTGAAATTTTAAAAGATGGATGAAGTTTAAGGCTGCTAAAAATGAAATAATGCTTTTCAATCTCTCTTTTCCAAACCCACAATCTCTTTGTTTCATGTTGAAGCAAAACCACTTGTGACCGACTTTGTGCGGCGAACCAAGGTCCGCTGTTATTGCTTTAGTGCCAGTAGTAGATGTTGGATATAATTATCCTTATTAGGTGAATTTATTTGTAAATTATATATGTGAATATGATTCGAATCTTTAAAATAATCTAACTTATGCCTAATGGATTTCGAGTAATTGGATGTGAATCTCATATGTGTAGAATCTATAGTCCCACATCTATTATTATCGATGGATTGATAATAGATGTCAACTATATAATGGGTTGGTCCATAGAGAATTAGGATAATCTTGAGACGTCTCTTCATTCCCTATTGACGAAGAGAATTCGGTGTCGTCGACCCTAACTCCTCCGGAAGACCTACCTTTTCCTTTCGCTGTTTTCTTCTTCCATAAGATCTTTTTGACGACGCTAAAAGACAAAGATATAACTCTTCAATCAGGTTCTTTGTCATTATGTTTATGTATTATTTACTTACTTATGTCATGTGCTCGATAAAACAAAGATCCATAGTCATATGTTCTTATTTTTCTATACGAATTCTTATTTTAATTGTCTAGAATTCATGTGTCTTAGGTTTTTACGTGAATCATCAATTGGTATCAGAGCGAGATTTTGTTTCATCGTTTTCATTGATAATAATGTTTAGATTTTTCATCGATTTATTATTTATATGCTAGATCAAGTTTTTTCTAGTTAATACAAATTTTTTATCGATTGATTTGATCGATCAATCAATTACCAAACCTAAAATATCGAATAGAATCGATAAAAATTGATTAAGAATTTTTCTTAATTTATTTCTTGCCTTATAACTCACGGCTAAATTAATTTTAATTGATTGAGTTTTATTTTTCTATCGATTAATTTTTTTTAATCGATTAAAAAAACCTCTTTCTAAATTTATTAAAACTTCAACGGGATATATATATATATATATATATATATATATATATATATATATATATATATATATATATATATATATATATATATATATATATATATATATGCGCGTGGCTGTGCGTGTAGGAGATCACTTTTTTTCTTTTTTTTTTTTTTTTTTTAATATTTTAAATTTAAAAAATTAATTAAAAAAATTAAAATTTCTTTATATAAATTTCTAATACATTAATATATCTCCTCAACATATTACAATACTCAATAAATACTTAAATTTATTTTTTTTTTATTTTTTTTAAAACTAAACACTATAATCTAATTGGGAAGCCTGAACCCTAGAGGTAAAATCTAAAAAAAAAATAATTTAAAAATTATAACCCAAAGTCTGAACCCTAGAAATAAAATTTAAAAAAATATTTTAATTATTTTTTTAATTCAAAAATTAAAAAAAAATTAAAAAAATAAAACGGGTGATATCCTGCGCGTACAGTCACGCACTGTGCAGGCGCGCAGGATATCAAAATCTTTTATATATATATATATATATATATATTATATCATTTTTTACTGTTCACATTGAACTTACCAAAATTTATTTTATATATATATATATAAAAGAAATTAAATAATATTAAATAATTAATACTATTTAATTATAGAACTAAAAAAAAATAGTGTAAGCTCCTTAAGGGAAGGTTCTATATATAATTATGTAATTGCATATAGTAGGTTTTTAAATCGATTGGAACACCCCAATCGATTATCATAAGGTATCAATCGATCAATAGACCTAATTTTATGTTGTTAAGGCTGATTAAGTAATTTTTGTTCGAATTAAGTGCTAATATTTTCTTGGGTCTATGTACACAGCGTGCTACTAAGTTGAACTAATGTGTCGACCCAAAGGAAGACACCTTATGTAGGTTTAGTACATTTTGTGTTGGTAGACGTATATCTATGTTAAAAGTAATCAGCCCAAAAGAATGTTACTTTTATGCCAGATATATGCATAAAGTAGCTTACAACTATAGAACAAAATATTATTTTGTTCAAATCATGCACAAAATATGTCGACTCAAAGGAAGACACATTATATGGCTGATTAAGGTTGTTGTAAGCTATGGACTAAAATATAACTCATATAATGGTTAAAGTCTTTTTGTGGTGAAGCTAAAGTCGAGTTAGCTATAATTTTGTAGGATGCTCTGAGAAGTCAAGAGGGTATAAATTTTATAATCCCTCTAATAGATTCTTCTTCGAAAGGGGAAATGCCAAGTTCATTGAGGACAATGGAAGTGATAAAATCAGGAAAATATCTTTTGAGGAATGTGTTGACAATCCTTTTGTGGTTACTACTAGTGCTATCAGTAGCGATATGGTTACCATACCGCACATTATGGGTATCACACATCCAGTAAGCGTAGTGAACCAAGATATTCCCATGACATCTCCAATGCAATTGGAGGAACCTGTCACTGAAATTGAAGTATATTGTCTCATATTGATGAGCAGTACCTCAACCACCTCAAACACAAGTGCTTTTAAGGTGATCCACAAGGAAACAGAGAAGCACGAATTCTCGTGATTATATTTATCTCCAAGAGCATGATTTTGACATAGGGTTGGAGAGTGATCCTACATCTTTCCAAGAAGTCAAACAATGTTTTGATCCTGAAAGGTGGATTAATGTCATGCAAGAAGAGTTGAAGTCTATGGCGGACAATGACGTTTGGGAACTTGTCGAATTACCTGAAGGAAGAAGCCCGTTAGTTGTAAATGGATATTTAAAACCAAGTGGGATTCAAGGGGTAATATTGAAAAGTATAAGGCTCGTCTTGTTGCCAAGGGATTCACTCAAAAAGAAGACATTGATTACAAGGAGACTTTCTTACCTGTGTCGACGAAAGACTCTCTTAGGGTAATCATGACACTTGTAACTCATTATGATTTGGAGCTACATCAAATGGAGGTAAAGATCGCATTCCTCAATGAAGACATAGAGGAGTCTATATATATGGTGCAACCAGAGGACTTTGAGTGTAAAGACTCAAAGCACCTAGTATGTAGATTAAAGAAGTCCATTTATGGTTTAAAGCAGGTGTCCCATCAGTGGTACCGAAAATTTGATCAAGTGGTTACCTCATTTGGATTTAAAGAGAACTCCGTTGATCAGTGCATATATGTCAAGTTCAGTGGGAGCAAGTTTGTTATACTTGTTTTGTATGTGGATGATATATTGCTTGCGAGAAATAATAAGGATCTGTTGCTTCAAACTAAGTCATTTCTATGTGGTAATTTTGAAATAAAAGATCTTGGAAAAACATCCTTTGTTTTAGACATTCAGATCTATCGTGATCGTTCAAGAGACATTCTTAGACTTTCACAACAGGCCTATATTAAAAAGGTACTTGTAAGGTATGGTATGCAGAACTGTACACCCGATGATACACCTGTATCAAGAGGTGTCAAGTTCAGCTTGCAGCAGTGTCCACGACTTGAACTTGAAATAAAGGTGATGGAGCAATTCCCATATGCATCAGCAGTGGGAAGTCTCATGTATACACAAGTTTGTACTCGACCATATATAACATTTATAGTGGGATGTTAGGCAGATATGTTAGTAACCCAGGACTGCCACACTGGAAAGCTGTAAAGAGAGTGATGCGGTATTTACAAAGAACTAAAGGACATATGCTAACGTATCGGAGATCAGATCACTTGGAGATGATTGAATATTCAGACTTTGATTTTGCTAGATGCCTGGATAGTAGGAGGTCCACTTCGGGCTATATCCTCATGTCTGCTGAAGGGGTTATATCTTGGAAGAGCGTCAAGCAGACGCTAGTAGCTACTTCTACTATAGAGGCAGAGTTGGCATTATGCTATGAAGCATCCAATCACGGGATTTGACTGTGGAACTTCATCACAACATTACAGATTGTTGATGGCATTGACAGGCCACTGAGGATCTACTATGATAATAAAGCCGCAGAACTTTATGCCAAGAACAACCGCAGTTCGTCGAAGTCCAAGCACAACAACATCAAGTTTCTAACGGTTAAAGAAAGAGTTTAGAGTTGTCAGATTATGGTAGAGCACATCAACACAGATTCCATGTTGGCTGATCCACTCACCAAAGGTTTGGTGCCTAAAGTATTTCATGCGCATGTTGTGGATATGAGAGTCCTTCTTATGGAAGAAGAACTCATCTAGTGAGAGTTTGTATTTATCTTATTGCTCTATATTTGATAATAAAGACAAACATTTTGTTTTGATTATTGTATGTACTTAATGTTTAAAACATTAAAGGGAATTTACATGTTTGTTTGACACTCTGATTATGATATCATCATTTACTACTGCTGTTTAGTATTTGGTATTTGTAAATATGATTAAGATTTCTTTTGGAATCATAAAGTTGATCATGATTTGCTATTGCAGTTTAGCATAAAATATTTTGCAAATATGATCTGACTTCTTTTAAGGTCATCTTAGGACCAGTTGGAAATTGATATGTATTGATCACATTTCATGTAATTTCCACTCTACACATCCACATCTTGATCAATGCCATTAATGACATTGGTATTGTGAATACTGTTGGAGCTTGTTATGATCATATAAAATAGTTATGACATCTTTAGTCCTATACCAATGAAGTTAATTGACCAGATTGTTTAGAGGGATATTTTGTACCAATAAAGTTTGATATCAACTAAAATTTACTTGTATTTCGCATACAACTCACATATAGCACAAGTGGGAGACTGTTGAATATAAGTATCCCTATTAGGTGGGCTTCTTTGTAAGTTGTACACATGAATACGATCCAAACCCTTAAAGTGATCTAACTTATGTCTAGTGGGTTTCGAGTAATTGGATGTTAATCTCATATGTGTAGAATCTATAGTCCCGTATCTATTATTATTGATGGGCTGATAATAGATGTTAACTATATAATGGGTTGGTCCCCAGAGGATTAGGGTAATCTTAAGACGTCTCTTCGTTCCCCATTGACAAAGAGAATTTGACGTCGTCAACCCTTTTCCTTCTGCTGTTTCTTCTTCCATAAGATCTTTTTGGCGTCACTAAAGGACAAAGATATGACTCTTTAATCAAGTTCTTTGTTATTATGTTTATGTATTATTTATTTTCTTATATCATGTTCTCGATAAAATGAAGATCCATGATCATATGTTCTTGTTTTTCCTATACGAATTCTTATTTTAATTGTCTAGAATTCATGTGGCTTAGGTTTTTACGAGAACCATCAGTAGATCGCAGTGAACCAAAGGTGATCGACTTTTCACTTTGCAAACCAACCAAAATGTATATATATTCAGAAAGTGCATTCAACTTGTCGATCCCAATCTGTATGAATTGTGAGAGGTTGCGAGTTCCTCTTATTCGGGACTTTTGACTCTTATGAATCATTTTCCCATCGTTGAACTTCAGTTCAGATACTATTTAGGAAGTCTGTCTAAGGTGCAACGAACATTGCCCCGTAAGGTACAACTTGCAAAGAAGGGATCGTGATTATAAACACTTTGTAAAACATCTCGTGGACTTATAGTTGTATGTGAAATCCATCACACAAGAGAAGAATTATGTTTATTATGAACTTGATGTTGGAGCATCTAGCAACACAATCAATTCATGTCTTCCAATATGACTATATTCCGCTTCAAGTTGTGACGAGAAAAAAATGAGGCTAACAGCCTCTCTTTTGGATTTTGAAGAAAGACAATTAAGACTACCGACAAAAAAGATGATCAACCTGTGGCCTCCTGATATGGTTATGCTCTATTCGGAGTTTATACGAGACATCATCATCTTTCTAGTAGTCAGCCCGTGCCCCTAGCATGGATGTGTTAGAACATCCACATCAGTTTCCTTATCCAAAATACATAATTTAGGGTAAAAAAATTATTTTATTAAATTTAGATATCCATTTTTTACTACACTATATATCAACTTTTTTTTTCTCCTCTATAATATTTAGGGAATAGAATTCATTTCCTAAATTTAAAAAAGTACTATTCATAAATGCTAAATTTAAGGAAGGGATAGAATAGTTGATGTAAATTTTTTTTAATTATTCTATCTAAAATTTAAGATAAAATCTTTCGATATGATAACTGCTTTTAATTTTTTCTTTTATTTATTTTAAAATTTTAGAATTAGTTTTCTTTTTTTTAAAAAAAATAATTTAGATTTTATCTTTTTTTTGTAATAGTAGTTTTTTTTTTCTGTTAATTTTTTTCTTATTTTATAGATTATTTAAATAAAGGTTAGGATTCTGATAAAAAATAATAAATTAAGTTTGATTTATATAAAAAATTATTTCCATTTCAACGTTCCTCTTAACCTCCTCTTCCTAAATTTTTTCTTCTGCCACCTGTATTCAAAAGTCGTATCCGAAAATTTCTTGCTGCGTCAGAACTAGAGTGATTCAAAGAGAAATTCTTGTTGCATTTTACTCGGCCATGTTTTCTGTACTGATAATCTTTTAGTCTCAAAAAAATTAAGATCTTTTGACCTAGATTTTCATGGAGTAACATGTGACTCACTCCCACTGCAGGTGATTATGGTGGGGCTGCTCCTTATCAGTGAACCTAGTCTACTTTAATGCGGTATGCAGGAGCATTATAATGAATAAAACCAAAACACAAATAGCACGAAAACAAACCAAAATCAACTAAAAACAAAATTTTAGTTTTTTTGAGAGATTGAGTTAAGCAAGTTTTGCCTCGCCGACGCCGACTCTGAACGTGAGCGGCTGCCCGTGCTTGTAGCTGCTGTCGAACACCTTGCCGTCCTCCAATTTCCTGACGTAATGCGGCTTCGAAGGTTTTGAATCGACACAAGATCCAAACTTTAGGGCAAATCCGCGGTCAAGTAGGCCGAAGAGTGCCAAAAGACGAACGTGCCGATGCCGACGACGCGATTGCAAAAGGCGAACGTGCCGATGCCGACGAACGTTTTGCTTCACCTTGATGAGCTACCCCTTGGTGGTGAACGTGCCGATGCCGACGACGCGATTGCAAAAGGCGAGGCCGAAGGTCGGCGAAGGCTCGTGCAGGGTGATCTACTTGGAGGAGGAAAGAGTGGAAGAGACCGGCCTCTCGCCGGCCAATGGGGCTGAGCACAGGGTACGCGGATGGAGTGGAAGAGCGCTCCACCACCCGCGGCAGCTGGTACGACAATTGCCCCTGGCACCTAGACAATTTCTTCGGTCGCCTGCGACTCCGAGTCGGAGGAGCAGAAGGAATCTTATACGGCTTCGCTGTCAGTCAAACACCCCAACCACTGCGCCATTATTAATTCTCTCGTCTTATGGCTCCCAGGGTGAAGGAAGGCGAGGTAGGCGGAGATCAGGTAAAGGAATTGCACCTTTGACACCGCTGAGGAGGCGGCGCGTGCATACGGCGCCGCGGCGACCCAGTTCCGTTGCCCCAAGGCCAAAATCAATTTCCCCTGCCCTGCCCTGCCCTGCCCTGCCCTCGAGGCTGTTGTGATGCCGAAGCGGGCAGCAGGGCACAGATCCGGCAGTTTGCCTTGGGGCGGCGCCACATGTCGACTTGACAGGAATCAGGGACGCATCGAGCTCTCGAGGTGTCATCCTTTTTCGCTGGCTCTAGTGAATGAACTGCTCCTTGGACATTGACCTCAACCAGTCGCCGGCAGAAGTTGCGTAACATAAATAGTCGGAAATTACGTCTCACACTTTCATATTAAACTAATTTATTTTTGCTTTAACATTACTAATCTTTATTTAGTCGACTGTTAAGAGTCGATAGGCATCTAGTAGATCATCGAATGAGCAGATGGATAACGAAAAGAACATCATCAATCATCATTCAAGTCGCGACTTCAATACTGAAAGTTCACTGGATATGTTTTATAATACCCAAACACGTTCACAAGCCTGTTCGTCCTGCACGGTTTATTCTATTGCCAACAACAAAAGTCCTGAAGCTTCAGCTCAGGAAACAAACTCATATTAACAATCAACTAGGTAACAGTCATTAGATGAATGAGGAGGGTTCAAAAAGCAGTAGGATCTCCAAGAGCAGTGTAGTCTGAATCTTCAGCCAAGTAAATAAGGAGTTCAGGGTAAGGATCAGGGTAAGGATCATCAGTAACTGATCGAACACTGACTCTTCGCTGGATAGGAGTCCTACAGGAAGGGCACTCTTTCAAGCCCTTTTTCTCATGAAGCTCGTTGCATTGTCTGCAAAAAACTTGGTGGGCACAAGGAAGCAGGACGACGGACACAGTTTCAGATAGGCACATCACACATTCCCATTCACGATCTAAAGCAGACTTCGATTCCTCCTCAGAAAGATAAATGTTGGATGATGAACTTTCCACTAATTTTAGCTGTGCAATTTGATTCTCTAGCTGAAGGATATCATTTTTGTATCTCTGCAACTTATTTTCTGCTTCAATTTTTAATGCATTTTCTTGTGATTTTGCCGACATCTCGATCTGCTCCAGCTCCTTTCGTTCATTCTCGGCCATATCAAGAGCATCATTCTTCAACTTCTCTTCTTTCTTCCACAGAGACTGCAATAAGTTGCATTAGCATTTAGCAGGCAGAATGAGAGAAGCATTTTTTTAGTATGTAATTAAGGATATTGAAACAATAGAATCAAATACTTGAATTGTTCATATAGACTTCATAAATTTACCTTCATATTATCATGAAGACCCCTGGCTTGCTCAAATTGCTGTTGCAATTGAAAAAAGCGACGCTTTTCAGCTGCAAGTTCATCTTTAAGCGAGAGCCTTTCTTCTTCAAATGATTTTAACTTTTTGAGGTTCTCCTCCATCCTTCTTGAAGCTTTTTCACTATTAGCTTCCACTTCTGCAGCGTGCAATTCTGCATCTTTCAGTTCCATCCTCAGTTGATCATTCAACGTTTTCATTTTACGAGCCTTATCTTTAATACCCATAACCTGGACTATTTTTTCTTTCATCAGACTGGTATACTTCATTCTAAGCGTTTCCATAAATTGACGCTTCCTCTTTTCTTGTCTTAGTAATTGAAGCTCGTCCCTGTCCTTGTTCAGCCTCTCGGCTGCCTGCATCACCTTTTGCGTACCCCAATCGTTCCACTCTTGCACTTCCTTCTCGAGCCTGCATTTCATCTGAAGCAGCGACTCCAACGAAGCATTTTGTAGAGTGCTCTCGCTGATAACGCTAGGTTCGCTCGAATGCTCTACAGTTTGCTCATTGATTGCAGACAGGAGACTTTCCCAGTCCAATTGTGACTCGATTTGAGAGGTACTAGAAGTGCCCGATTGCTCAAGATTCCTAGAAAAGTCGCGACCAACATCAAGGTCGAGCTGCATCATCAAGCGCCACAAGACCTCGCCTTTACTGAGTGGCTTGTTTGCCTTGCTGATCACATCATTGATCATTTCTTTCGTGATTCTCGTGTTCTTCTTGAATTCGTCAGAAGATGCAAGACCTGCAGATAAGCATTTTTGTCAGGACAATCATGGGATACGAAGGCTAGATCCAATTGCTGCTCTAATTAAGATTGAATATAAATTACCCAATAACATCTCCTGAAGCTCTAACTCGGATTCCGGACTCCAATCAGCACCCGGCGATTCCATCTAAGTCGTATGGGGTTTTAAGATTGTACGTAATCTCGAATTGCAATGAGAGAAGTCAAGAACTTACTGTTGCTGCTGCGATTCTAATTTCCTGGATTCAGAGACATAAGAATAGCAACTGTAGCAGTGATTCAATATCAACAACAAGCATAGATAGCCATAAGAATCGAAAAGAACTGGTAATAAGAGTATCATACCTTCCCTTTCGGTGTCAAAGATTGTATATTAACTTTTCCGTTAAAGAAATCTGATTAAAGATTGACAAAATGTGAAAAAGACAACATGAAAAATGTAAAAGGGAACCAAGATGAGACTCAAACAAACTGATACTAGTGTTAAAAATACTACAAAATTGAAAACAGAAGGATTTTCTTACCGGAGAAACGATCAACAAGGCAGAGACGATCGGAAAGGGAGATAGAAATGGACAGAGACGCACCTAATTGACACCAATGGAAGTGATAGATTGATGGATTTGCAGATCAGACGGAGAAGAGGTGAAATTGAGGAGGGCAGAATTGCTCAGACGGAGAAGAGGTGGAAGGAGGAGGGCGGAATTGCTCGGACGGAGAAGAGGTGGTGGGACGAGACGAAACCAAGAGCAAGGGGAGAAGGTGTATATATAAAAATAAAGTTGTACGGAATTTGGGAAATAAAATGGCGCAGCCCTGCGTTTTTTTTTTAAAAAAAAAAGTATTAAAAGAGTTCCATTTATAAAATCACTTAAGCGTAAGAAATATTCAAAATAAAAGTTATTTTCTAAAATACCCCTTTATATTATCTATTAAAGTTTTAAACCAAGTTATAAGTTATTAATTGAATTTTTTTTACCTGAACTAAAATGAAGGTTTTTTTTTCTTTTTATGGTTTGTCAAGAGAGAAGTGAGGTTCTTCCCATGTAAGTTAATCGTTAAATCATCGTCAGACTAATTAAATTATTCATTGAACCATACCGAGCCCAAACTTGACCTAGACCGATCGATTCAACTCTGCACCGAGGCATTCAGAATGTACAACATCAACTTGGTCCGTGTGGGTTCAATTAAAATTTCACATTAAATATATTTAATAAAAATTATAAATTTAAAAGAATATAAAATATTTCTATTGAAAATAAGATTTTTTGAATAATATCTAAGAGTAAAATCATGAAAACATAGATCCAAAATGAATAATATAATACTATTATAAAAATATATAAATATTCTTCGGACATAATAATTAATATCAAAGTTATAAACCAAGTCAAATATCATATGGAATGACGAAATTCGAAACGGATCAAAAAATGATCGAATACTCGTACAGAATAAACAATATCATATTATTATATATTATTATAGAAATATATAAACGTCTGTTTTTAGGCACAACAGTTCGGATAGACCAGAAAGGCAGAAATGGCTCAGCGAGCCCAGACCACATAGTCTATTCCAACCACCACAACCAGAGTCAACTTCCTCGGCGGTTTAGAAATTAACGGAAACCAAATACAAATACGGGTCGAGGGCAGAGCGTTTGGCGTCACGTGAGAGCGAGTTCGTTTCAGGTGGAAGCAAAACTACCTTTGCTCTGACCGACCTTGTGCGGCAAACACGAGTCAGGTTCGCTATCCGAACGGGGAGCGATGCGAAAGATGAGATCTTGCACTTCCGCGGCCAGCGCGAGATTCTGGGTGGTGGCGCTGGCCTTGATGGCAGCAGCGTCGTCGTCTCTTGCCACCGCGGATGGCGACGGGACGGAGAGGATGAGGACTAGAAGCGGAAGCAAGGGAAAGGAGCAAATCCCTGCTAGGGTTCAAGGAGACGAAGGGGAACGCTTCCTATCGGTGCTCTCCTTCCGGCCCTTGCCTTGCCTGCCAATACTCCCTGAAGGTAATAATTATAGCTCCGTCTCGCCCTTTCTCTGATGCAATTTCTCTCGCTCATATTTGTGAAACAAAAGATTAATGATCTGACTCGATCGATATCTTTCTCGTGAGGATGTCCTATTCTGAATTAGAGAATCATTGTGGCATGAAAATTTCACTAGGATTTGTTTAGATCTCTATTTCTATTACCTCTTAATACATGCACTTCTTTGTTTGCTTCCTCCTCTCATTGTGATTTGTTTTGCTCATACGAATTCCAATTCTTCTGGTTGAATAATGATGACAACTATCACTGCAGTGAAACTGGGTATCGCGTGCCTTACAAATGCACAGAAATAACAAACATGGGAAAGAAAGACTACAAAAATAAAGACAATAAAAGACTCTCCTCTATTCAAGAGAATTCCACCATTGTTGTAAAGGAGAAGTTGTTTGATGTCCACAATTACAAGTGGAGAAAGCTTTTGGATGATTCCTCAAATCTGAACACAGGGAATGTCAGCTACATTACGTATTGGAGCTTTGTGCCTGTTGCGGTCAAAGAGAAGTTGTCTTTTCTTGGATTCAAGGTAAAAAAAAATCACCATTTTTTTTATCGGCTGCATCCTCACAATCCAACTCATATTTCTTGTTTAAATTGTATGACATGTTAATCTCCCAAACAAGGCAGTATTTGGTTTACAGAGTAGGTTAGACATCATAAACAACATTTGATTTTTTTTCATGCATTTTGCTATTAGGTTATATACATCATAGTACCTTATCTACACTTCATTTTCCATTTATTGCATTAGTGCAAGGAGAGGCAGTGAGCCAAAATTAATGAAAATTTCACTTAGCAAACCAACCAAAATGTAGATATTCAGAAATTGCATTCAATTTTGGCTTTCAAATTGACCACAATCTGTATAAATTGTGAGAAGTTGCAACTTCCATTTAGTTGGGTCTTTGACTATATGAATCCTTTTTCATACTGTTGAACTTCAGTTTAGATACTAGTTGGGCAGCCTGACTAAGATGCGATGGGCCCTGTCCCATAAGATACAACTTGCACAGAAGAGATCTTGATCATAAACACTAGGCAAAGCATCTCCTGTGTTCCAAAAAGATCTGAGATGGAGATACCATTTCATTTGTCCATGGTTTCAGTACAAACTTGCAATCTTTTGGCTGCAGAATGAGCCTTTTGACGTAATTTTTCATGTATTAACATGCAACTTACTTCCATTGCAGGTGATCATGGTGGGGTTAGTACTTATAAGTGGACCAATAGTGTACTTTCGGCAAAAATGCCTAGTAGCAATTCCAGGAGCGGATTCATGAGGGTTCCCATAAATGCCCTTAGGTTTTGATGAGTACTAAATGGAAGGCAAAATACTATGTCTGGTGCATGTAGGCACACTTGTTTACTAGCTTATTGCCAAATGCATCTGGACAACTTTCCTATAATGACTGTCGATAGGGTATTATAAAATTGGCATTTCTTTAGCTTCACAGATCAAGAATCTGATGCTTAACTACATGTTTGCATCATTTTTCTTATTCAATTATTATACAAATATCTCGTCTCTGGGTTCCCTTTTGTTAGAAAACTTTGCAAGTCTGTGTCCGATGAATTCTACATTGAACAGAAGAGTCGAATCCAGAGGAATAATGCAAGAACCAGGTCAGTGGAAAGCAATATTAAGTTAATATTTTGACATCAAATATAGTAGTATCATGATGTTCTGTTGGCTGTGTGGCATATCCTGGGATGTTCCTATAAATATTGAAAACAAAAGAAAGCATGGAAAGTCAACCAAAATTTTGATGTTTGCATGTAAAAACCTTTTTTATGTTAGCTAAATTATGGAAAATGCTGCGAACTTTCAGGGAATTCTCAACACAATTCCGTGGGGCAAAACTAGGGATGCAACTCTTGTTCAGCACACGACACTTCAGCATGCGTGGTTGTCAACTGAACCGTGATCGATGCTTTACTTGACGAATGTGCACTGAGCAATGAACTCAAAAATCAGGGAACTATCAATGAATTCAACACCCATTTTCCAATAAGGTTACTCAATTCTCAAAAGTCCCTTTTGTCATTTCAATCAAGATGATGATTTCTTAGAAGTGAAAATACTACAATTGTTACTTTTGACAGCTATATTGTGTTGCAACTTGGCCATTTTACAAACCTCTGGCAACTGCAAGAGGAGAAGAACAAAATCACCACTCTCTTTCACTGGCCTTTGCCTTCTGGTAAGGCAAAGACCCAGCCTCTCCCTCAATTCTTCCCCTCAGATCCACAAGCAAGCACCTGACTGTTTCAATCTCGGCTTCAAGCGCAGTTTGGCCCTGAAGCCTCCTCATAAGCTGTTGGTTGGTCTTTTCTTAGCTTTGTTTGGTGTAGTTATAACTACAGATTGGTATGACGTGCATCAAAGTGCCATTTCTTTTTCAACTTCATGGAAGGATCATTTCTCCAACTACACCCATTTTATTCCATTCATTCATCTCCTTCTACCACCCGTTTCTTTAACTCGATTCTTTATGATAATAACAATAATAATTTAGGAATACATAATTCTTATGGGGCATGTGCAGGTGTTGTTGGGAGTTAGTACGAGATCTAGTAGTGGTTGTTGAACTTTCTATTGAAAAAATGGCAATGAGGAAGCTATTTCTTAAAGAACTTGTGGGTCGATATGAATTGTACAGTTTGCTAATCTTTGCTCATCAAACAATAGATAAACGTGTGTGTATATATATATATATATATTTTGAAAGTCTTATATTGAAAAAATTATAGATTTAAAATGATGTAGGATATTTTTATTGGCATAAAATTTTTTGGGAAGAGCATAAAAGCAAAGGCATGAGGGTCTAGGCTCAAAGTGGATAATATGTGGACATTTTTTTGCACAACAAATGATATCAAAGTCTAATCAAGAGTGATCGAAAGTGGATATTCGCGGGGAGGCCTGGAGCGAGTCAGGGTGATCGGATGTTTACGGGGAAGGTCCGCAGTGGGTTAGTGTGATCGAATGTTCGTGTGGAGGTTCGGAGCGGGTTAGGATAACTAGATGCTCGCGGGAAGACTCGAAGCAGATCAAGAGTGATTGGATGTTCACGGGGAGGCTTTGATCACGAGAGTAATGGTGGTCCTTCGTTTGAAAGAAAGATTGTTGGAGTTCAATTAAAGTCATATATTGGAAAGATTTGGTAAAGATCATGAGTTTAAATGGATGTAGGATATCTCCATTGATATGAGGTCTTTTGAGGAGAGTTCAATAACAAAGTCATAAGGATCTAGGTTCAAAGTGGATAATATCATAATATGATTATGAAAATATGAGGATATATTTTTGCACTTATCTAATTACTATAATCGAATTTAAAACTTCTCTTCATTTTTTTTTTTTATTTTTGTTTTGTTATTTTTTATTTTACAGTTAGATCGGATGTCAAATTTTCTATTAAATTTGATAGAAATTGACACCCCTACCAGCAGGGGCGCTGAGAACACAATCGTGTGTATATATACACACAAAAGAATGAAAAATTTACATCCATCGATATTCCCACAGTAGACTCGACGCCTCAAGTCAACCATCGTTATCTTAATGCAAAGATTCCAACGTGGAACGTAATTAAAAATATAAAGGAGTCAAGGTTTAAAATTTAAATAAGTAATTAGAGATAATGACCTCCCATTTCTTTCCATTGTTTTTTTAAATATAATTTGTTTAGCATAATCACACTAATATTTAATTCAGCCGAGCAATGTTAGCCTACGAATTTTACCCATAAATCTTAAATATTTTTTTATTTAATTCTTAAATTTTAAAAATAAAATCTGATTGATATAATATAACGAAAATTTTAAAAAAATAATAAAAACTAAAAATACACGGACGTAGGCAAAGTCCGTACAGTAACTCTGCAGCATATAATTATTATAATTTAACCATGGTAAGTAAATATAAGATGAACAAACTGATTGATGCAACTGAAGACTTCCAATTAATTAGTCCTCCAAGGCTAATGATAAGTGGTAAGACGTTATACCCATACAATCCTCACGATGGTTCGATTCTCTTAGAGCATATTAAATGTCCGTGGTGTTTGAATGGTTTGTAATGCTAAGCCAACCATTAGCATCATTTATATTTTCTGAATTTATCTGATAACTGTGGTCTTCGAATTACTTGTCTGGTTGAGCCGTCACTATATGTAACTAAAAAAATTTTCAATTAATTAAAATAAAATTTTGATAAATTTAATAATAACAATAATAAATTTATCGGTTTCTTCCAGAATTGTCAATGCCGTAATAAGGGTGGAGGACCGGCAGATTCGTTAAATGACTACAATATACATGTTCTATCTTTTGCAAAAAAAAAAAAGCAAAAAAAAGTTCATCAAATTATTTTTTCTTTTGGAAAAAATATATGCCATTTGATTTTAAAAAAGTCAAGTTGAGATGGCCAATTAGTTGACTTTTTGGCCAATTTTAAAAATCTTCGAAATTCATTTTTTAAAATATATATTTTATGATTTATAGGTGAAAGAAAATCAGACAGGGATATATCCGTAATAAGATCCATGAGAGATTTCTACTGTCGCTTTCATCTGTCTTGGTAGTTGGTTGGTTCCTCGACTCTAATCTTCTCTTTTCTTTCTTCTCTTCGCTTCTTGTGTCATAATCCGGCCTGCGTAAGCTGACACGCCGATCTCTTTCCTTTTCCCCTTTTAAATTGTCGATTTTTCTGTGATCCCCAATAGCGTCATCCAATTAGCTAGATCGGGGGTGGAAGAAAAGGAGGCTGTAAAGAAGTATGGCGACTCTCCGGCTCGCTGCCGCTGTCGCAGCCTTATTGGCGGTGCTGATGAGGCCAGCGTCGGGACGCTTCGTGGTGGAGAAGGAGAGCATCACGGTGATCGCTCCAGAGTCGATCAAGGGGCGGCACGACGCCTCCATCGCCAACTTCGGTGTGCCTAACTATGGCGGCACGTTGACCGGCGTCGTCATCTACCCCGACCGTGAACAGAACGGCTGTATCGCCTTCGACGGCGACCCGTTCAGGTCCAAGTCCAAGCGCCCAGTGATTCTTCTCGTCGATCGCGGAGGTAATCCAATCCATCTTTTTTGTTCCTCTGTTTTCTTTGATTCTTCGGTTCTATCAATTCCAATCCAAGAACCGATCAATTCAGTCTCTAATCTTTTCCCTCGCCACTTTCTCCAGTCTGTTACTTCGCTTTGAAGGCATACAACGGGCAGCAGGCCGGGGCTGCTGCAGTCCTCGTCGCCGACTCGGTAGATGAACCTCTTCTAACCATGGCCGCCCCTGATGAAGACAACGAAAACAGCTACGTCGAAAAGATCAACATCCCCTCCGCCCTCATCACGCTATCCTTCGGCAACAAGCTCAAGGATGCTTTGGCCAAGGGTGGCAGCGAGGAGGTGGTGGTCAAGTTGGACTGGAGAGAGTCGATGCCTCACCCCGACGAGCGGGTCGAGTACGAGTTTTGGACGAACAGCAACGACGAGTGCGGCGATCGATGCGACGAACAGGTGAAGTTCGTTCGCGACTTCAAGGGCAACGCTCAGATTCTCGAGAAGGGAGGGTTCACCCTGTTCACCCCTCACTACATCACTTGGTTCTGCCCTGACGCCTTCAAAACCAGCAGGGAGTGCAAGACACAATGCATTAACAATGGCAGGTACTGCGCCCCGGACCCCGAGCATGACTTCGATGAGGGCTACGATGGCAAAGACATTGTCGTCGAGAACTTGAGGCAGCTCTGCGTTCATCGGGTCGCGAATGAGAGCGGGCGGCCGTGGGTCTGGTGGGACTTCGTGACGGATTACCATGTGAGGTGTTCGATGAAGGAGAAGAAGTTCAGCAAGGAATGTGCCGAGGCTGTTGTCACCTCACTTGGTAAGATTCGATCATTATGATCTAAATCCATGCCGCCCTTAATTTGTTTGCTTCTTCGAGTTGATGTGATTGTTCATCAGGATTGAGTTTGGACAAGGTTTCAAAGTGCATGGGAGATCCTGAAGCCGATGCTGAGAACGAAGTCCTCAGCATCGAGCAAGACCTTCAGGTATGAATTGAATGTTAACTGAGATTCTGATTCCATACAACTTATGATACTGTCTTCAATTTTAAAGGTCGGCAATGGAAGTCGTGGAGATATTACTATCCTGCCTACCTTAATGATAAACAACATCCAGTATCGAGGTGTTCGGATTACAAATCTCTGTTTGTTACACAAAAAAGAAACATACTGACAGAACTTGTTCAAACTCCTTGTTGAGCAGGAAAATTAGAGAGGACTGCTGTGCTGAAAGCAATCTGTGCAGGATTTAAAGAGTCTACCGAGCCTTATGTTTGCTTGAACTCAGGTTAATTTGCATTCTTGTCATGGTTAAAATTACCCAACAATCAATGTTCTTTGGCTTGACTTCACCTTGTTTGAAGATATTGAGACAAATGAGTGCCTCACTTCCAATGGAGGCTGCTGGCAGGACACACAACTGAACATCACTGCTTGCAAAGTACAACTTCATCTACAAGATTTGATTCTTGCCTCTTTCTAGGAAGATATAATCATCATCAGCTAACACACTTTGCATATTTAGGATACTTTTAGAGGCAGAATTTGCCAGTGCCCTGTGGTAAACAATGTTCAATTCAGTGGAAATGGTTATGATTCTTGTACAGGTATTTTAAGTTTAATGTCGTTTCGGAAAAACAGATCTTCACACAAATTCTAATGCATGTTGTGTTTCAGCTGTAGGTCCTGGAAGATGTGCATTTGACAATGGGGGCTGCTGGAATGTTACCAGGGATAACCAGAAATTCTCAGCTTGCTCAGTTCTGTCACAATTTCAATTCGTTTTTCATTTTCGATTCATCCTCTTCAAAAACTTATCGATCCACTTATACATCCAAATTCATGTAGGATTCTCAACTGACTGGCTGCCGCTGTCCAAATGGATTCTCTGGCGATGGCCACAATTGCCAAGGTAATTTCCTTTTGAATCGTGGTATCTAATCTTCTGAACTAGCATAATTAAGTTTCATCTTGTTGTAATTCTCCAGATATAGACGAATGCACGGAGAAGCTTGCTTGTACCTGCCCTGAATGCTCATGCAAGAACACATGGGGAGGATATGACTGCAAGTGCAGAGGCAACCTTGTGTACATAAAGTCCGAGGACACATGCATCGGTAAGAACATTGTCGTATCTTCTCACAATTTTCTTTCAAATAGATTGTGACTTCATATCGTGTGTCTAAATGCAGCCAAGAATGCCTCAAAGTTCACCTTGTTTGTAACACTCTTTGTGCTAGCAATTGTGATCAGTGCTGCAATAGCAGCCTATGTATTCTACAAATACAGGCTCAGGGTCAGTTGCCTAACCTCAAATACTTGGTTATCAAACTTGCTTTTTTCGAACCCGATTATTTCGATTCTGATACAATATCCTTTTCATCTTTTTTCTTTTTGTAGTCTTACATGGATTCTGAGATCATGGCGATCATGTCACAGTACATGCCCCTCGACAACCACCACAATGAGGCCCAACCCTTGAGAGAAGATACAACAATTTAAGAAGGCTAGAGTTTGCATGGTTGTGCCTTAATTCTTCTTGTTTGATCCACAGGATTAGATTCAATGTACATTCACAGGTTAGAAACTATTCTTGATCATACGGTAAACGGTCAAAGGAACTTGGATTGCTTCTGTAATGGAGGAATTGCATAACTTTTACAGGTTTCTCGATATATTGGAGTTATGGAAGGTGAAAGAAAACCAGCGTAGTGACTAAAAGGGATTGTAATTTCAGTTAGAAAAGGTTGGATGATATCCATATATGATACAACGAATAGGATAGAGTCCCCGAAGTGAGAGTCGAAGTCAAGAAGATCAGCTAATGTTGCGGTCAAAGTTAAGGAGCTATCAACACTCGGGGCTAGCACAATCGCATGGCTCGACCGATTGGTCTAGCCAATTGGATTGCGAGTCCCCCCGACTCGATGGAACCATGAGCCGTATTAGTGTGATTTGGAGCCAAGTCCTCTCGGTCCGATTGAATATGATAGATGTATGGCCTGACTAGACTCCTTGGCATAGTCCTCAACGAGATCGAGTCCTCAGGGAGGCTGAGTCCTCAGGGAGGCCAAGTCCTCAGGGAGGACGAATCCTTAGAGAGGTCGAGTCTTCAAAGTGGTCAACATTCCTTAGCCGACCCAACCTCGTCCAAGAACGAGGTCCGACCGGACTCCTTGGCTGAGCGAAGGCCAAGTCCTCAAGGAGGTCGAGTCTTCAAGGTGGTCAACATTCCTTAGCTAACCTGACTCCATCCGAGAGCGAGGTTCGACCGGACGTTAGAGGGGACTCGGTCGATCTACCTGCATCAAAGTGTATTCAGTGCCCACCAACCCAACGACCCAATATTATTTTTTGGCATTTTATATAACGGTTGTCAGAAAATCAAGGGAATATTTCCTATGCAATCTGTATGAAGGAAGATTCTACCCTACAAAGTACAAAAATTATAGGTCTATTTTAGGAAAGTTGTCAAAATGTCAGAATAGTCGGTTCTTTTTTAAAAATGCATCGATATTCATGCATAGAGGAAAACTATCACTATATAAGGGGTATACCCTTAAAGTCGCAGGTGCGCAAGATTAGGCACTCGGATCTCACTTCTCATTGTTATTGTTTGTCGCATTCCATTTTTCTCTCAACCATTTGTCTGACTTTAGCGTCTGAGTGCCTGCACAGGGATCCTTTCCTGGCCTGATTGCTGACGTTTTCTTCCTTCTACATTCTTTTTTGACACGCAGGACCGCTCAACACCATCTTCCTCTAGCCCAATGTCTTTTCACGATTAACGATGAAGCCACCTAGCTTGCTATCTGTCTTTCTTAATTTCAAACGAGATCAAATTTGGTATCATCTGTGGAAACTTTGTATGAATCTGATTAGCCTTCTGCTCGTGCCTGCACCCGCTCAGGATAATCAGAAGGGGAAAACTCCAATGGATAGTAGCTCCTCTGAGCAGATAAGTATGTCATTTTCCCAAGAAATATTGGAAGACAAACTGTCGAGCCATTTCTGACCGAGGATCATGGAGGAGAGACTGTCCCGGAGAACCATCTTCTCAAATTCAAAATGTAGCTATTCTCCACCAATACAAGGATGGCATCAAGTGCCAAGTGTTCTTGACTACCCTCTCCAGCTATGCACAAAAATGGTTTAATTGGCTTCCGACCAACTCCATTTGCTGCTTCAAGGATTTTCTCAAGACGTTCCTCCACTACTTCGCTAGCAGCCGACGGTACCACAAGACCACACTGAGTTTATTTTTTGACAAATAAGGGTCCAAGGAGGCACTAAGTGCGTACATTAAACGATTCAATCAAGTAGACATAGATGCCCCTTCAGTCTCTCCAGAAATTATGGTAAGCGCTTTTTCCCAAGGGCTCACAGATGGGGACTTCTTCCGGTCCTTGATCAAGAAGCCCCCTATGGATTTTGACCATCTACTAGAAAGGGCAACCAAGTACATCAACATGGAGGTGACTCAGTCTGCTTAGAAGAAGGAGGTAGCTATGCCTACTCCTGTCTATGCCTCAGAAAGCTAAGCTCCTCTCCCTCCTCTTCTGCACAAAGAACCCTGATCGGGCCCCTAGCCCCATTTTCACTAGCAGAGGCCAAATGCGATCCAGTATGTGGAGATCGATCAAGTCCCATTAGTCGAGCCCCATCAATAGGTCCTGCCTTTTTGTACTTACCACTAGACTGGAACTCATAGCACTCAGAAGTGTTATAGGTATAATCAGGGGAAGCGCTGAATGACCAACTAAGAGTTTCGATTGCGATCGCGGTCTCCAAACAATATGCTGATAGATCGGATGTGAGCAATAGAGGGGGGTGAATATCGCTTTCTTTAAAAGTTATCTTTTTCTTTTAAAACAGAATTGTGCAGCGGAAAATAAGAAAAGGGGCAAAGTTGTTTACTTCGTTCGGAGCCTAGCTCGACTCCTACTTGAAGGCCCGCAGTCTTTGACCGCTCCGATGGGCAAAACACTATAACCCTTCTTTCCGAAATCCTCGGAAAGAAATGGATTGTACAGATACAAAGATGTAAGATAGTAACACTCCTACTATCTTACATGAAATTAAGTGCAGTACAAAATAAGATATACTGACAATAGTAGTTGAAAGTCGAAGCTCGGTCGGTACTATCGAACGAAGTGGCTTGCAGAGTTGACGAATACTTGTAGCACGAGCAGCTTGCAGAAGAGCACTTGAGTTAATCAGAAGTAGTCAGTGTTCTTCAACCTCAGACTTTGATCCTCCTTTTATAGGTGTACTAGACGTTCGGTCAACCGATCCTCCTTGTTCGGTCGGCTGAACACGCTCCCTTCCTTCCTGGCTGGGGTCTGACGCTGGCTCGATCTCTGGTAATCAATGCTCTTTAAGGGTTTGGTCGACCGAACCCTTTTTCCGATCGACCGAACAACTTCCTTCCCTGTTCGTCGTGATTTGCCGAGATCAACAGGTAATGCGCCTTTAATGCTGATTGGTTCGGTCGACCGATCCATGGGTTCGGTCGACCGATCAGCGTGCTTTCCTTCTGCTTTGATCGTTGCAGTCTGTGCTGAGTCATCTCAGTTCGGTCAACCGATCATAAGATTCGGTCGACCGATCAATATTTGATCAGACTTGGACTCTGTTCTGGTCTGGTTTGAATATGATTTTGCCTTGTTCGGTCGACCGATACAGTGGTTCGGTCGACCGATCCAGTTATACCTACAAAATAGTGTTAAGCAAAAATCTTCTGCAAAACATATGTTAGAACAATAATATTATAATGCAAAAGTAATATGAAAGACAGTAGAACCGTCTTGATCTCAACTTTTAAACATTCCCGGTTTCTTCAGTTGGATCAGCGACCTTAGGTTGTTCCCTTCGGGAACACGACCTCACTGTCGCTTCTCCAGTTTGTTTACCTCAACCTACCTGCCAAACTTTGATCCTCCAGATCTAGTTTGGACTTTTCACTCAGCCTTGATCGGCTCCCCAGGACTTTTCTCTTGATCTTCGGTCCTCCAGACCTCTTGATCACATTGCCAAGATTCGGGTCTCCTCGACCTACTTGGACTTGCACCTGGGTTCCACGATCTGCTAAGATTTCTCCTGCCTAGCCTCCAACTAGGTCTTTCCTGGTTGAGTAAACATCTTGCACACTCAGTCAACTTGTTAGATCATAACAAGACTTAATTCACCTTTGACAACATCAAAACTTAGGTTTGATTCTGGTGCAACTTGCATCAACAATCTCCCCATTTTTGATGTTTGGCAACCAATGTTCAAAGTTAAGTTAAAATATGCAATAATTGAATAAACAAGCAATTTTAAATTTTAACTCTCCCCCTGAGTTAAACAACTCCCCCTTTGACACACATCAAAAATAGGGAAAGACTCAAAAACCAAGTATAAGTAAGATTTGTTGGTTAGTCCTAGGAAGATCGTACCGGTTCCACTGTACAAAAATTTTGTACAAGTGTCGAACCTTTCCTAAATAACCTATTGTGTTCTTTAGAAGTTAAATTAGGAATCGCAAATGGAACTTAACATTATTGATTCCAAATTTAACTTATCTGTTCTTAATGGTTTAGACTTGGATCGCAAGCGGAACTTAATACTATTGATCCAAATCCATCTATGTTATAAATTCAATTAAATATTAATTTCCAAAATTGGCTTCCAGGGTAAACATGGCGAGACACTAGGCCTTCTTGGATATGGGAGCAACCACCACTTCCTAGACAAAGCCTTTTAAGGAAAGCTAATATTTAATTTCCTTATATAACTCTAGGTTTAACCAAAAGGAACAATCGAATCACAAATTCAAAAAACAAAAACACAAACTCGAATAACAAATCCGAAAAACTAGAAGCTATTGTCTCTTGTGTTTGGAATTCATACAAAGAAAAATAACTAGCATGATGCGGAAGAAAATTACTAGTTATACCTTCTCTTTGTATGCTAATGACCTCGAGATCTTCTGCCGTATTCCTCGCCTCACCTTGGACGTCGTGTGGGCGACGATCCTCCAAGATGAACACCACCCAAAAGCCTTCTTCTCCTTCTCTATGTTTCGGCCACCACCACCTCAAGGGAACAAAAGAGAGCAAGGGGATAAGAAGAGGGAGAGGGTCGACCACAAGAGGAAGCACCAACTTGAGAATAAGAATTGTTATCCCATGAGGTCTCATCTCCCCTTCTTTTATATTACTTGCCCAAGGCAAATAAGGAAAGACTTTTTACAAAAATTAAAATCTTCCTCTTATTTTTCCTTTTCCCATTTTATTTTTCCTTTTCTTTCCTCTTGATTGATTCAATCACTAATCATTGATTAGTTTAATTGATTGAATCTTTTAAAGGATGATTGGCCGCCCCCTTGCTTGGGCACCAAGCAAGGGTGGTCGGCCACAATTAAAAGGAAAGAAATAATCCTTGTAAAAATTTTATAAGTAAAGAAAAAACTCTTATAAAATTTTACAAACTCTCTTTTAATTTCCTAAAGTGAATGTTAAAAAAGGAAAGTTTTAAAAATTAAAACCATGTTTTAAAATTTAAAACTTCTCTTCTAAAAATTTCCTTTTTTAACATGGTTACAAAAATAGAAAATTTTCAAATTTAAAACTTCTCTTCGTTTTTCCTTAAAACCATGAGAATGATTAAAAAAGGAAAGTTTTAAAAAATTTTAAACTTTCTTTTAAACCATGTGGCCTAATTCAAATAAGGAAAGTTTTTAAATTTAAAATATCTTTTTTAAAACTTGTAGATATCTACAAAGAGAAGATTTTAAAAATTTAAAACACCCCCTCATCTTTGAATTATTGTGGTCGGCCCCTTCTTGCTTGGGCACCAAGCAAGGGACCGGCCCCTTAAGAGAAGATGGTGGCCGACCCTTGGCTTGGTCACCAAGCCTTGGGCCGGCCCTTTCTTGGACACCAAGAAGGGTTTTTATTTGGATGGATTTGAGGCTTTAATGAGGCTACGACAGGGACCTAGAGGAGAAATTGATTTTGGCCTTTCGATGAGCTTGAGTATCCCGTGTTCGCCCTGAACACACAACTCAAGTTCATCAATAATAGCTCATTCCACTAGAGAGTTATTATTGCACTACCGCACCAATCCCAAATTACATTATGGGCTCCTTCTTATCATGAGTGTATTAGTCTCCCTAGTTTAAGATAACAAATGTCCACTAATTAAGTAAGTTACTGACAACTCACTTAATTTATATCTAGCTCCAAGAGTAGTACCACTCAACCTCATTGTCATATCGGACTAAGTCCACCTGCAGGATTTAACATGACAATCCTTATGAGCTCCTCTTGGGGGCATTCTCAACCTAGATTACTAGGACACGGTTTCCTTCTATAATCAACAACACACACTATAAGTAATATCATTTCCCAACTTATCGGACCTATTGATTTATCAAGCTAAATCTCACCTTTTGATAAGTTAAAAAATAAATACTAAATATATATGCTTGTTATTATATTAAGATTAAGAGCACACATTTGTGTGCTTTAGTTTAGAGTTGAGCTTCTGTTTCTATGCTTAAACGTTGTAAAAGGCTTCTCCGCCTGAAGGAGATACTAGTGTTTCATCTTCATTGGATTAACAACCTCCCCGGTTGTAACCAAGTAAATCTCTGTCTGTCTTTTACTTCCTTTATGTTTTATTGTTTACTTTATTTATGCAAGTGTTAGTTTAAGATTTCGAGAAGGGTTGCGTTTTTATTTTCAGGCTATTCAACCCCTCTTCTAGCCGGCCTCCAAAGGGACCAACAAGTGGTATCAGAGCCAAGGCGCTTCAAGAGGACTAACCGCCGATCGAAATAACAAAATGATGGCCGGAGCTAGCGTCTACCCACCAGCATTCGAGGGGGAGTTTGCTTTTTGGAAGCAACAAATGGAGGTATATCTAAATACAGATTTTGATATTTCTTTAATAATGAAATTTGGTTATGAAGCACCAAAGACAACGAATGGAGAAGAAATCAAGAAATATCTCTCGACCGAGAAGCAACGTGAGGAGAGTATGGCAAACGCTCGGGCAGAATTTCACCTGCTAAGCGTAATACCAAATGAAGATCTCGACACAGTCGAAAAATACAAAAACGCAAAAGAACTTTGGGAAAAATTCTTGAAGATCTACGAAGTACAAGCTAAAGTTGAATCCAACTCCTCGATGGACACCAAGTCACCATCAAAACAGTCTGAGAATGAGGAAACTGCCGAGACAGCCGAACTCCATCCCAAAGCTACAAAAAGCTCATCCTAGATGAGCATCGATGAAGGGAGAGAGACTTCAGAAGAAAGCAACTCGACAGGGGGAGAATCAACTGTTGGTGCGGGAAGCATCCGACTATCGAACCTGAGTTTTGATAATGGCAAAGGATTCAAAGTTAAGGTTTGTGGTGATCTAACATGATGAATTAGTGTTTCAGGAAAGTCCTAGCTACGGTTAGGCAAAAGGAAAATCCTAAGGGGTGGTAACCTTAGGTCCTAGGGGGCGGTAACCCTAGGTGAGGGAAAACCCTAAGGGGCGGCAACCTTAGGTCCTAGGGGGCAGTAATCCTAGGTGAGGGAAAACCCTAAGGGGCGGCAACCTTAGGTCCTAGGGGGTGGCAACCCTAGGTGGAGAAAAACCCTAGGGGGCGGTAACCCTAGGTCCTAGGGGGTGGTAACCCTAGGCGGAAAGTCCAGTCGGTATGGAGGACCGGACTGGCATCAGGTAATCTCTCCTGAGGGGAGTAGGTCAGGATGCGTTCCCCGTAGAGGGAACAGTAGGCGTCGGGTCGACCTAGGGTTTCCGGTTGGGAATCCGAAGTCAGACTCGGACAGTCCAAAGACTGTCACTTCTTCTTTACTATGTTTTATCAGATTCTAACACTGTCTTGCAGGGTATTTGCTCGGACTAACCTTGTTTTGCAGGAGAGGAACCTGCTGGAAAAAGGTAGTACGGGCGCCCGGGATGGATCCGGGCGCCCGGAGGTCCAGGCGCCCGGAATAGGTCCGGGCGCCCGGGACCAAGTTTTATCCCTGCCGTGACTTCGCCACGTGGAGCATCCTGGTTGGTTGGCCACGTCACACTCCAGGCGCCCGGAAGGGATCCAGGCACCCGGAATGTCATATAAAAAGAGGGTCGAGGGAGCAGCCAAAGATACAACGAATTCTAAGCTTTCTTTTGTGAAGTGCTGCCAACGAGACGACCTTGAAGTGCTACTACTCGACGTCGATGACCCGAAGCTCAGACTCTTCGATCTTTTGTTGTCGGTATTAGTTTACTTATTGCATTAATTGTAATTCAAATTGTAATATTTTCGATATTGTAGTTGTTGCCCACCGAAAGCGGTCAAGGACCGCGGGCCTTCGAGTAGGAGTCGTCATAGGCTCCGAACGAAGTAAAACATCTGTGTCTGTTGTGTTTGCTTTTACTTTCCGCTGCATTTCTACTCTGTGTTTTAAAATCGTTAAAATAGCCACGAGCGCTATTCACCCCCCCCCCCTTTAGCGCTTTCGATCCATCATCAACTGCTGACAAGGTAAGTCAGGTATGTTCTCCACCTTCTGAACAATTAGTTAAATCAATCGAAAAGTCGCCGAAAGAATTCTTTGAATTAGAAATTGAATCATCGAAAAAGTTTTTCAGATTAGAAAATCTTCTGTCGAATAAATTTTGCAAATTACAAAATATTTTGTCGAACGAATTTTGTAAATTAGAAATACTGTCGAAAAACATTATCAAGTTAGAATTTATATTATCGAAATATTTTTGTGAATTAGAAATTCAAAATATAACAAAAAATATTAAGTCAAAAGAAATAGTTTGTCGATTAAAGAATCTCGATAAACTAATAATAGAAATTAACATGATACAATTTTTTGCATGTTTAATATTAGTTGCTTTAAATCTGAAAAAGTGTGATTTAAAAAGTTATGATAAATTAAAATGAAAATTTAAAACTTTCTGATAAAAGCATTAGAATTAAAAAAATAAAAATAAAAATAAAAATAAATACATAGAAATTTTTTTTCTCAAAATTTTTTTTAAAATTTTCTTACATAAAGTTTTCAGCTTAGAAAGTTCTTAATTCTTGATGACGAAAACTTAAGAATTTTTTTCAAAAGTTATTTTTGACATAGAAATTTTCCTTGACTTAAAAATATTTTCAAGAAAATCATTGAAATAGATTTTTATAATTTTTCTAAGTGTCAACCCTTAGATTTTTCTTGCAACCCAAATTTTTTATGTGATCAAAGGGGGAGAAGAAAAAGTATAAGTCTAGGGGGAGGTAGAAATTAAAATTTTTTTGAAATTTAATTTTTCTATCTTGTTGCACGTTATTACAATATAAATTGTTTATTTGTATGTCTATTTTAACCCTATCTTAACTTGGGTTGATCACATCAAAAATGGAGAGATTATTGGAACCCCACGGTTGTTTTAGTATGATCAATAAGTTAAGTTAGGTCCTGTGTGTTTCTAACCTTGTGTTTAAGTGTGCAGGAGCTTAGGAGCATAGGTAGTCGAGCGGAAGACGCAGCTAGCGAGAAGGACGACACGCAGTACGTCCGAGGGACGAGGCGCTACGGAAGAGTACACCGACGGATGAGAAGGAAGCGTGCGGTGGTTCCGAGGGACGAGAAGCCGGAGCGGAAGACTACTCGAGGAGCAAGAGACGCAGCTAGTGAGAAGGTCGGCACGGGGTGCGACTGAGGGACAAAGACTGCGGATGAGTACGCTGGCGGACGAGAAGGAACCACGTGGCGATTCCGAGGGACGAGAATCCGGAGCAGAAGCCTGCTCGAGAAGACCGGAATTTAGGTTCGGGTGAGCCCTATTCCGGATGGCAAAGATCACCCAAGCGAGCGTAAGACTTGGTTTGAGGCGAACGGAGCCGGAGCAGAAGACCCAGGCTGAAAAAAGTCAACGAGGTTGACTTTCCCGCCCGAGGCGCCCGGAATAGACCGGGGCGCCCAGACCGTACCGAGGCGCCCGGAAGTCGATATTTGACCAGATCGAGATTTAACTCAATCTAAACATTAGGGATAAAGTTTTATCCCTCCCAGGGCGCCCGGAACCCTTCGGGGCGCCCCGACCAAAGCTATAAATATAGCTTTGGTCCAGAAGCTTTTCAACGAACTCAAGAATTATAATTCCAACGCTTGTGTGCTTTAGTTTAGAGTTGAGCTTCTGTTTCTGTGCTTAAACATTGTAAAAAGCTTCTCCGCCTGAAGGAGATACTAGTGCTTCATCTTCCTTGGATTAACAACCTCTCCGATTGTAACCAAGTAAATCTCTGTCTGCCTTTTACTTCCTTTTATATTTTATTGTTTACTTTATTTATGCAAGTGTTAGTTTAAGAGTTCGAGAAGGGTTGCGTTTTTATTTTCAGGCTATTCAACCCCCCCTTCTAGCCAGCCTCCAAAGGGACCAACAGGTTGTTGGCGTTGAAAGTGGAAGATAAACGGTCTGAGGTATAAGCACCCCAAGTTAGTTTTGATGTGGTCAACTAAGTCAAGTTAGGTCATGTTGTGTTTGATGTCTTGTGTCTAAGTGTGCAGGAGCTTAGGAAGATAGGAAGTTAAGCAAAAGATGCGACTAGAGAGAAGGATGGCATAGGTGTTGGTTAGTCCTAAGAAGATCGTACTGGTTCCATTGTACAAAAATTTTGTACAAGTGTCGAACCTTTCCTAAATAACTTATTGTGTTCTTTAGAAGTTAAATTAGGAATCGCAGACAGAACTTAACATCATTGATTCCAAATTTAATTTATATGTTCTTAATGGTTTAGATTTGGATCGCAAGCGGAACTTAATACTATTGATCCAAATCCACCTATGTTATAAATTCCATTAAATATTAATTTCCAAAATTGGCTTCCAGGACTACATGACGAGGCACATGGCCTTCTAAGGTATGGGAGCATCCACCACAGCCTAGGCAAAGCCTTTTAAGGAAAGCTAATATTTAATTTCCTTATATAATTCTAGGTTTAACCAAAAGGAACAATCGAATCACAAATTCAAAAAACAAAACAAAGAAAACACAATTTCAAAACAAATCCGAAAAATTAGAATCTAATGTCTCTTGTGTTTGAAATTCTTACAAAGAAAAATAACTAGCATGATGCGAAAAATAATTGCTAATTATACCTTCTCTTTGTATACTAATGACCTCGAGATCTTCTGTCGTATTCCTCGCCTCACCTTGGACGTCGTGTGGGCGACGATCCTCCAAGATGAACACCACCCAAAGCTTTCTTCCTCCTCCTCTAGAATTCGGCCACCACCACCACCAAGGAGCCAAAGAAAGCAAGGGGAAAAGAGAGGGAGAGAGGGTCGACCACAAGAGGATTGTTAGGATGTATACTAAAAGCCTAGCTTTTGGTATAAACATTTATCTAGAAATAAGAATCACATTGGTCAAATGTCTACATTTATGATAAATGTAGTTGTTCAATTAATTTATATTGTAGATAACATGGTGTGTGAAGTCACACACAGAGGATCATGTTATCAGTACCTTATAAATTATAAACAGTAGCTCACGACCAAGATGGAAAGGAACAAATCATTGGAAGGTCGTAGTGTAATTGGGTATTAGTTTATCTTAACTATATAATTACACTAGTACACTTAGAGTGTATTGAGTAGGACCATTAGATGTCGTTTCCTTTTATACTGACTTTATAAAGGAACAAAGACCTCAGTTATTATGGAAGTGTGTGCTCTTAATCCTAATATAATAACAAGCACATATATTTGATATTCATTTCTTTAATTTATCAATGGGTGAGATTTAGTTCGATAAATCAATAAGCCCAATAAGTTGGGAAATGATGTTACTTATAATGTGACTTGTTGATTATAGAAGGAAACTGTGTCCTAGTAATCTAGGTTAATAATGTCCCCAAGAGGAGCTCATAAAAATTGTCATGTTAAACCCTGCAGGTGGACTTAGTCCGACATGACGATAAGGTTGAGTGGTACTACTCTTGGACTAAGATATTAATTAAATGAGCTGTCAGTAACTCACTTAATTAGTGGACATTCGACATCTTAAACACAGGGAGACTAACACACTCATAATAAGAAGGAGCCCAAAAATATAATTTGGGATTGGTGCGGTAGTTCAATAATAATTCTTTAGTGGTATGAATTATTATTGATGAAGTTAAGTTGTGTGTTCGGAGCGAACACGGGAAGCTTAATTTCATCGGGAGACCAAAACCAATTCCTCCTCTCGGTCCCTATTGTAGCCTCTTGTATATAGAGATTTATACCCACCTTCTTACCCACTTTTGGTGGCCGGCCAAGCTAGCTTGGAACCCAAGATAGGGCCGGCCAAGACCCAAAGGTTGAGCCAAGTTGGTGGCCGGCCAAAGCTTGGGTCCCAAGCTTAGGTGGCCGACCACTAGAAAATTAAAAGGAATTTTTATTAAAATTATTTCTTATGTGGATATCATGGTTTTAAAAGAGAGTTTAAAATTTAAATCTTTCCTTTTATAGCTTTCTACAAAAGATTAAGAAAAGATTTGAAATCTTTCCTTATTTGTAGATTGAAAGGAGATTTTAATTTTGAGAAAACTTTCCTTTTTTAACCATGTTCATGTTTTAAAAGAGAGTTTAAAAATTAAATATTCTCTTTTATTAGTTTCTACAAAAGATTAAGAAAAGATTTGATATCTTTCCTTATTTGTAGATTGAAAAGATATTTTAATTTTTAGAGATAACTTTTCTTTTTAGAAATTATCCACATGTTTAAAAGAAAGATTTTAATTTATAAAATTTTCTTTTTACTAACCATAAAGGGATTGAAATTATTGGAGAAATTTTTATAAATTTCTAGAGACAAATTAGGAAGCTTTTTACTAACCATAAAACTTGTGGTGGCCGGCCATTATTATTAAGAGAAGAAAATTGTTTTTAATTAAAATAATTTTTCTTTTTCATGGCAAAGAAATTAAGGAAGTTTTTATTTAAAATTTCCTTATTTGCCAAGACCAAGGAATATAAAAGAGGGGGTAGAGGTGCCTTCATGGCTAACAACTCTATTCTATTCTTCCTCTCTTTTCCTCCTTGGTGGCCGGCCCTAGCTTCTCCCTCTTCTCTTCTTCTTGTGGCCGACGGCAACCCCTCTTGGAGCTCTTGATGGTGGCCGGTTCTAGCTAGGAGAAGAAGGAGAGAAAGGAGGTTTTGTTTCATGCATCCCTTGGAGCTTGGTGGTGGTGGCCAGACCTCTACTTCTCTTGGAGAATTGTGGTGGCCGAAACCTAGAAGGAAGAAGAAGGTGCTTGGTGGTTCTCATCTCGGAAGATCGTTTCCCACACAACGTCCGAGGTTAGAAGAGGAATACGGTAGAAGATCAAAAGGTTATTTGCTTACAAAGAAAGATATAACTAGTAATTATTTTCTGCATCATACTAGTTTTCTTTGTATAGTTATTTTTGGAAATACCAAACATAAGAGGCATATGATTCTAGAGTTTTCGGATTTGTTTCAATTTTGTATTTCTTTTGTTTTATTTTTCGAATTTATGATTCGATTGTTCTTTTTGGTTAACCTAGAGTTATTTAAGGAAATAAATATTAGCTTTCCTTAAAAGGCTTTGCCTAGGTGGTGGTGGTTGCTCTCATATCCAAGAAGGTCATGTGCCTCGCCATGCAGTCCTGGAAGCCGATTTTGGAAATTAATATTTATGAAATTAATAACTTAGGTAGATTTGAATCAATAGTGTTAAGTTCTGCTTGCGATTCAAATCTAAACCATTAAGAACAGATAAGTTAAATTTGGAATCAATGATGTTAAGTTCCGTCTGTGATTCCTAATTTAACTTCTAAAGAACACAATAGGTTATTTAAGGAAAGGTTCGACACTTGTACAAAAAAATTTTGTACAGTGGAACTGGTACGTTTTCCTAGGACTAACCAACAAGGATCACCAAGCAAGAGAATAAGAATTGTTATGTCATGTGGCCTCTCCTCCCCTTCTTTTATAATACTTGCCCAAGGCAAATAAGGAAAGACTTTTTACAAAAATTAAAATCTTCCTCTTGTTTTTCCTTTTCCCCTTTTATTTTTCCTTTTCTTTCCTCTTGATTCAATCAATCACCAATCATGGATTGATTTGAGATTTAATTTGGTCGGCCCCTTGCTTGGGCACCAAGCAAGGGTGGTCGGCCACATCATCAAGGGGAAGAAAAATTTTTATAAAATTTTATAAAAGAAGAAATCCTCTTATAAAATTTTACAAGCTCTTTTTCCTAAAGTGGATGTTAAAAAAGGAAAGTTTTAAAAATTAAAAACATGTTTTAAAATTTAAAACTTCTCTTCTAAAAATTTCCTTTTTTAACATGGTTACAAAAATAGAAAATTTTAATTTTAAAACTTCTCTTCCTTTTTTTTAAAACCATGAGGATGGTTAAAAAAGGAAAGTTTTAAAACTTTTAAAACTCTCTATTAAACCATGTGGCCTAATTCAAACAAGGAAAGTTTTATATTTTAAAATTTCTCTTTTAAAACTTATAGTTTTCTACAAAGAGACGATTTTAAAAATTCAAAACACCCCTCCTTATTTGACAAATTGTGGTCGGCCCTTCATTTCTTGGACACCAAGCAAAGGGTCGGCCCCTTAAGAGGAGATGGTGGTCGGCCCTTGCTTAGTCACCAAGCCTTGGGCCGGCCTCCTTCTTGGACACCAAGAAGGGCTTTTATTTGGATAGACTTGAGGCTTTAATGAGGCTACGACAGGGACCTAGAGGAGAAATTGGCTTTGGCCTTCCGATGAGCTTGAGTATCCCGTGTTCGCCCCGAACACACAACTCAAGTTCATCAATAATAACTCATTCCACTATAGAGTTATTATTGCACTATCGCACCAATCCCAAATTATATTATGGGTTCCTTCATATATGAGTGTGTTAGTCTCCCCGTGTTTAAGATAACGAATGTCCACTAATTAAGTAAGCCACTGACAACTTCACTTAATTAATATCTAGCTCCAAAAGTAGTACCACTCAACTTCATTGTCATGTTGAACTAAGTCCACCTGCAGGGTTTAACATGACAATCTTTATGAGCTCCTCTTGGGGGACATTCTCAACCTAGATAACTAGGACATAGATTCCTTCTATAATCAACAACACACACTATAAGTAATATCATTTCCCAACTTATCAGGCCTATTGATTTATCGAACTAAATCTCACCCTTTGATAAGTTAAAGAAATAAATACTAAATATATGTGCTTGTTATTATATTAGGATTAAGAGCACACACTTTCATAATAACTAAGGTCCAGTTCTTTTATTAAGTCAGTATAAAAAGAACTTACCTAAAATGGTCCTTCTCAATACACTTAGAGTGTACTAGTGTAATTTATTACTCAAGATAAACTAATACATAATTACACTACGACTATACCAATGGTTTGTTCCTTTCTATCTCAGTTGTGAGCAACTATTTATAATTTATAAAGAACTGATAACATGATCTTCTGTGAGTGACACCACACATCATGTTATCTACAATATAAATTAATTGAACACTACACTTAACAAATAAAATGTAGATATTTGACTAATGTGATTCTTTTATTTCAAAAATAAATGTTTACAAAAGCTAGGCTTTTAGTATACACTCTAACAATAGGAAGCGAGTCGACATGCTCGGTGTATCTAAGGGACGAAGTGCTGCGAAAGAATACACCGATGGACGAGAAGGATATGTGCGACATTCAAGGGATGAGAAGTCATGGAGGAAGACTGCTCGAAAAGAAAGTCAGAGTTGGGTTTAGGTGAGCTCAACTCCGGAAGGCATGAGCATCACCCAAAGAAGAGCGACAAAGAGTTAACCAGTTTTGAAGGTTAACTAGTCGAGCAGCCCAGTGGAAGGTGCCTCCAATAATGTTGGAGGTGCCCTCACACCTTTTTGTGGAAACCATTATTATCCACTGAAGGTGCCCTGGATGTCATTGGAGGTGCCTCCAACCCATGGAAACCAACGGCAACAGCTATCTAGAATGCTATAAATAGCATCCTAGGGCTAGGAGTTAAGCACAACAACTTGTAATCAATTTTTATACTCCTTACAGAGTTGTCAATGATTGTAAGAAACTTCTCTGCCTTCAACAAAGTATATTCTTAAAGAGCTTTTATTTGTCTTGGATTAACAACCACTTACATTGTAACCAAATAAATCCTGCCTCTTTTTTATGTTATTGATTAATTTATTTATAGTTGTTTAATTGTTTATCCTTGCTAGTTTGAAAAGCAAGAGATTTTATAACTCTATTTTCAAGACTATTCATCCCCCTCTAGTTGACCCTATGCGGGCCGACATGAGGAAGTCGCTAGGGCTTTATAAAGTGAAACCCCGCATGTCTCTTCAAGAGGGGCCGTTGGATGGAGAAGGTGAAAAGGCAGGATGGATTTTATAGCTATCGAATAAGGAGAGAGAGGCGTGGTTTTTCATACAAAAAATTATGACCTAGCTATCACATCAGTGGAAAGGAGGTGGATAGACACGTGGCGACAATAGAGAGATAGCCTTTATGAAGGATGTGGCAGGCAAATCATTATCCGATGCACCAACATGTATATTGATAAGGATCCTTCTTCTCTCATTTATGGAGTTTGGTGAGCATCTAAGGCCGATCGGTCTTAAGGCGGGTCGGACCTTTGGAACTTTGTCTTTTGTGGGTGGACGCCCAATCGACCTCGAAACTAGTCAGAGCTCTAAGGTTCTGCAACCCCTACAAGTGTGCTTAGTTTTATGAGTTGCTCATTATACAACGAGATAAAGACTAGGTCATCCCATCACTTAGACATGCAAAGTACTTATACACACTTAATAAAATAGTAGCTTGAAGTCATAGGACAAGTAAAGTTTGAATAAAGTTAAGTTATATGCGTGAAGTTTTTTCTCATTGTAGGAAGATTTCAAATATAGGCTGCATCATTTAAAATTTGGTATGGCACCTGAGTGAGCTCAGTTAGAAGCCTTTGATGATTCAAGAAGCGAGCAGGGGTTTAGACGCCAAATAGTTGGCCTCCCAGAGTTGTTTACAAGCTCCATCTGCTCCATAAAGAAAAATCTTGTTGATGGAAGTGTCAAGCTAAAAGTTGAAATCGCGGTATTGAAGGTAGGTCAGCTTCTTGGTCTCAAAGCGCTCATCCTCCCCCACCCAGTAGTCTTTAAGCTCTGCCCGAGAGGCAACTAACTCAAATATGGTTCCTGTCAACTTAGATTTGGAGGCAGTCAATTCAAACCGCGCAGTCTCCAACTCTGCCCGCAAGGACTCTAGCTCTGTTCTTTGGTCGTTCATGCTCTTCTGCTGCTTAGACATCAGCAGGGCTTTGGTCATCAACTCGGCTTCCTTGGCATCCAATTCCAAGGCATGGGTGGTCCTCAGCTCCTCTAACTTGGCGGTAAGACTCTGAGTTTCATCAATTTGTTCATCCAAGTTAGCTACCACTTGGGTCCACCTGGCCATTTCGGACCAAAGCTTGTCTTCAGGGTGGTCTCCAATTCCTGGGTCTTCACCGCTTCATTCCTCCCCAGCTCCTGAGCCTCCTAGATTTTCCTTTCTAGTTCACGCAGTTAACTGGTCGGGCTGGTAGCTGGCAATGACTCCAATTCTAATACTCACCTTTTCAATGCCATGTTCTGTCAGGCCAAGTCTACTAAGGTTTAGGTTATACTCATCCTGACTCCCCAAATCTATAGAAAAGTCATCATCAAAAGTGTTTAGGATAAGAGAAGGTAGGCTAGCTTAAACTTACCATGGTTAAGTCTTGGGTAAACCCATCAGTCATCTCTGTTATTATGTAATCTTCTGACCAGGTCATGGACAACTCCCAGACCTCTATTAACTGGCCCTTTTGTAATATTCAACACAAACTGCCAGTGGATCCGAGGGAGAGGCTACCACTTGATTAGAGGGTACGTCGTAGATAGCTAAAAATTTGTAACAATCCTTCGGCTTGCTGGAGGAAGCCTCGACCAGCGAAGAAATTGGAAGAAGGGATGATAATTGAGGAGTAGTCACGATAGAACACCCTCTCAGCATGAAGATTGCTCCTCCTTGAACCAAGCTGTCGAAAGCTAGGGTTGAAGGCATCCACTCGAAAGGCGGGGTTGGAGTGTTATCCCTAGTTGGCGTCGATTGGGGGGAAGTCACAGCAGGAGAAGACGTTCGCTCAGGGGATAATTGTGTAGTAGGGGCGAGTCGGTGCATCTTGTGTCTAGGTTTCACTGGTGCTTCTGCTTCAATGGGAAGAATTTCTTCTAGTATTATTGGAAGATCGGAAGATAGCCCTTCTATAGCTAGTACTTCACTGTATCGCCTACTTAGCTACTGGATGCTTCTCCAGAAGGATCATCCCGTTGGTTTTCCCATTCGGCTAAAAGAAGCTGCTCTTGTCAATCTAACTCGATTTCCTTCAATTGTAGGGACTCAAAAGCTAACGCCAGGAAAAGGGTGTCGACTGCATAAAATAAAAAAAAATACCTTAATTAGCAATAACAGGAAGGCTAAGTTATCAATCCTTACCAAAGGAACAGGAAAGCTTCGCTCGGATGGAGTTTAGTTCGAACAGGTAGAGGAGGTCCTCCTACAGCAAGTGGGGAACGTTGAATTGTAAGCCAACCAGCCTCTCTGAAACAAAAAACAAAGGTGGGATTATGTTTGTAGTCACCTAAATAAGGAATAGGAGGAAGATCCGACTGTCATTTGGTTGGCTAAGACACAGGATCAAGTATCTAAATGGAAAAGAAATGAGATTTCTATCCCTTAATAGAGGAAGGCAACTTCTTGAAGAAGGCTGCCTTAGGATGAGATTGGAATAAGAAGACACTGGATTCTGATTTTTTTTTTAGGATAAGAAAAGTAATGAAAATTATACGGGGTCAGAGGGATGCTATATAGGTGGAACAGAATGGTCATTCCGCACATGGAGTGGAAGGAATTGGGTGTGAGTTGTTGGAGTAGAATATCAAAGTAGTGGCTTATTTCATACAAAAAGTGGGGGATTGGAAAGCGTATACCTGCGAAAAGTTAATCATTGAAGAAGGTGACATAGCTAGGCGAAGGACGATGAAGATGATCCTGAGTTGGGATACGAATGCGAAATCTCTCATAGTTGTCGAAGTCTGATCGAGTGAAAGTATATCAAGGAGTGAATATTTCTTCGGCCGTGGATGGGTAAGAGAGAAATAAAGGAAGATTGGAGAAGACACTTACTAGCATGGATCGCGAAAGAGAGAGCGTGGTTGACAGAAGTTTCCGAAGGGGAAGATGGAAGAAGATGAAGCATGGATGGGTTTTCTTGGATATTTAAACATAGGCCGTAAGAGATTCTTTAAGCTCAATCGTTCAATCACAACGCCCTAATTTAAGGTAGCCGTCAAATCATAGAGCAGGAAATTAATCGATCGGTATAAAAAGGTGTGCATCAACTATTATAGCAGAGAACGAGGAGTTCGTGGGACACGTGATGAGTACATAGGAAACAACAGTTATGATGGACAAGACAACCAAATCATTTCAATAAAGAGACCCTCCCGCATATCAACGGCACATTACTTAGCATATCAAGGGTCTGACATGCATTTTTCCAAGAAGATAAAGTTGATTGTAGCATTAGTGGATGATCAGATGCAGGGCCAGTTGGTCAAACTAACCGATCAAAAAATCAAGTGGGAACAAGACTCAGGTCTAGTGAATCCAGCTCCCCACTTTTACAACACAACTCTCATTATGCGGCTGGTCAGACTACCTCTAGGAGACAACACTATCAGGAAATCATAACTTGTTACAGAATAATAGTTAATTGACAAAAAATATTTTGCTACCAAGGCATATATAGGAAACGGAACCTTCCTTGGAGGGTGTTTGTACAGCTTCCATTGTTTGACGTTACTTAGCATATTTTAACATCTGACATTCTGAACCGCCTCATTAATATGAGGGTTACAAAAGACAGTTCATATGGATAAAATGGAACCTTCCTTGAAAGGTATTGTACACATTCTATTACTCAACATATTATGACACTAGACATTCTCTAACATCTCATGATTATGGGAGTTCTAAGGGTCAATATAAAAAAGGGATCCTCTCTATTTTCTAGGTACGCTTTACAACGTTAGAAGACGCACGCATCTACTATTCATCTTCTCCACTTTTCGCTCTTATATGGTATTGACATGAGTGTCAGAGTATCTGTGTCAGGGACCCTCTCCCTGGTTCTTGCTCTAACGCTCCCTTTTGACCTCTTTACAATGTGTATAGGAAGGAGTGTCAGGTGTCGTCTCTTCTCCATCCCAGAGTCTTCTCTCAGTCAACAACATAGTCATTTGCCCAGCGTGTCATCTCCACCACTTTCAGATAGGATCACGTACGAAGGAAGTTTTTACCCTGCAAAATACCGAAATGGTGGGTCTATTTTAGAAAAGTTATTAGAATGCCAAAATAATTGATCCTTCTTTAGAAATGCATCGATATTCATTCACAGAGGAAAACTAGCGGTATATAAGAAATCTACTCCTAAAGGCGTAGGTACACAAGATTAGAAACTCGAATCTCATTGCCCATTTTTACTGTTTATCGTATTCTATTTTTATCTCGACCACTTGCCTGATTTGAACGTCTGAGTGTCTGTACCGGATATCCCTCAATGGCCTAGTTGCTAACGTTTTCTTCCCTCTATATTCTTTTTTGACATTTAGAACTGCTCGATGTCATCTTCCTTCAGCCCAAAGTCTTTTCACGGTCAACATTGAAATCACCTAGTCAACTGTCCATTTTTCCCGATTTTAGACCGGATCAATATATATAAAGAGAAGTTTTCAATGTTTTTTCACTAAGATGTGTTCCCTGTGATCATCATCAATCATCGCGTGTGTTTCGAAAATTGAATCAAATAAGGTCGTCTAATGGTGGAAAACTGAAGTCACAAAAGAATGAATTGATAAATTAAATTGATCAAGAGCAATGCAGTTAGTGGCCTTGCTAGCTATTAGTGTCCAGTTTAATTTATTAAAATATAAACAAGGCATAATTAAGATAACAAAAGAGAGCCCCATTAGATTGAGCATCATTCATGTTGCTGCACTTACACATAATAAACCAGTAAACAAGAGGGTAATAGGACTGCAAGATGCGGCTACTTTTAGGATCTTATTGATATAAATCTTAAGGCAATTAATCTTTTATTAATTTTATTTTTTAAAACAGTAATTAACACCCTAATAACATTATTTATTCCCTCCCTCTCCCTTCTCTCTCTCACTTGCACACAATCTTTTGATAAAATCGAAATAAATGTCTCCCTTATGTGTTATTAGTTATTATTCTAAAAGTTAGTAGCCGTCTATGATTTAGTTCCTCTGTGTTGATCCTGGGACAAGTTGACGGGGGCGTTGGGGTGAGTATATTCGTCTTTTATCACCATTTTAGCAAAGCAATAGGTTTCATGTCGGTGGCTTTAAGTTATTTGCTGCAGGAGGAGGAATAAGTACTCATCGCCATGAGAGATGTGGAGGGAGAGGAGCAGAAGCAGCAGCTGTTTAGTCTCATTGCTACTGCAGAGATTTGTAGATTAAGATTAACTGATCAAAAGATTGGAAGAAAAGAAAAGAATGTTCAAGGCAACAACAACTTTGAGTTCTTCTTCCTCCCATGAGAGACCTCCTCCTTTATCTGTCCAAGGCGATTCGGAACTCGTCCTCACCACTGATTACAAGCCCCGCCTGCGATGGACCACCGAGCTCCATGACCGGTTTGTCGATGCGGTTAGGCAACTCGGAGGACCGGATAGTAGGCTAACTGCACTTTTATCTCTTCTTTGTTTAGTCTCTTGATTGATCGTCTGCTATATACATCAGTAAACACCATTACAAACATAATTGATTTGTTTGTAGAGGCGACGCCGAAGACGATCATGAGAGTTATGGGTGTCAAGGGCCTCACTCTCTATCACCTTAAGAGCCATCTCCAAGTACTACAATTAGTTCATCTTTGTGCCATGCATATCCTTAATTTATCAATTTTGTGATGTTTTGTTGTAGAAATTTAGACTCGGAAAGCAACCTCACAAGGATCTTAATCATGATCATAACTTTTTCAAGCGTGGTGAGTTGATTACTTACTTCTTTTTTAATTTGTTTATATATATGATCAAGTTCTGATTTGATTGTGTAGATTCACCATCCCTAGAACTTCCTGGAAGTAACATGAACGAGTAAGTTTGTTAATTATACCTTGAAATTTACTCCCTTTTTTTATAAAAAAAATATTGAATTTAAGTTAATCGATGTGTGTAGAAGAAACATGGACACGATGCAGATGGAAGTACAAAGGAGACTGTATGAACAATTAGAGGCGAGATATAAACAACCAGTCGGTTAATATTGTCGATTAAAACAGTATAGTTGAAACTCACAATTCTATTGTTAATGCAATAGGTGCAAGAAATACTTCAAATGAGGATTGAAGCGCATGAGAAGTACATGCAAAGCATGTTGCAGAGAGCATGTCAAACCCTCGCCCCAGCAAGCATGATGATCACTACTGCTGATCAGTTTGATCACCATCATTTGGATCAGAAGTTTGGTTACAGATCCAATAATGACGTTGAGACTGTAATTTCAGTAGGTCGTTGTCACAATGGAAGCTTGACACATTTATAGATTCAGCGAGTTGAGAACTTTTCTTATGTGTGAGAGGTTTATTAGTTTATTTTATGTGACTAAGCTGATGCTTAATTAAGAGTAATTAAATTGGAGTTGTCTATTGCGAGCCAGGTCATTCGATAATTGTTTGTTTCGATCCCAATAGTTAGATTTGAGCAATTGAACTAAATTCAGCATTTAAAGATAGAGGAGCATCTCGTTCAAAACTTCCCCTGTTCCCTTTGGCTTTATTGTAGGCAAAGGAAAGATTTAAAGCGTCAGAGGAGGAAAGAGGCAGGTTAATTCATAAGGAAGCTTCTCTGTGACAGAGGAAGAGAAGGAGCAATCGATATGGCACATATTAAATGGCAAAAGCAACGGCTGGTCGGTCATACGAAGGAGGAGAAGAATGCGCATTGGAAACTGTGCCGGTCATAAAATAAATAAATAAATAAATACATAAAAAAGAGGAGAAAATTAAAGGGAAATGACAAAGGTAGGAACAATATTACATTTACAGCACATTAGTTACAAGGAAACCTCGTGGAATAGTTAGCTCCATCATTCTGTGGAAACAAAAACAGTGGCTGACGAAGAGATATATAGGAAAAGCGTGCCAGAGGTTTCCAAACATTCAGCTGATAGGTCAAACATTCAGCTTTACACCTGCATCACGAGCATATCATCTGCTACACAAGTTGAAGGATTCTTTCTCTTTTCTCTTTTCTCTTTTCTCTTTTTTCTCTTTTTTCTCTTTTGAACCGTGAAAAAATTGCGTGAGATGCGCCAGTTGCGACTGAAATCGCATGGTGCGGGCCAAATGTCTGATGCCTCATTTCCTCCTCCATCGGCAACTTAATAACAAATGGTATTTTGAAAATCAAGTTGGTACTTTTTTTTAATAATTCCAGGAGCAAATCATCAAACAAACAGCATGAGTTCTAATTTCTAATAGTGTTACAACACAATCTGAGCATCAAAATGATCCAGAAGCAAATGACAATGTCTTTGTCAAAATGACACCGCGATAACGCGCTTCTCCCTCCTACAGCGGGCGGTAAGGAGAGTACCCTGGCAGTGACTTCGCACTGTTCACTATCTCGTTGCACCTAACCATAAGGCTCACCATCTGCTTCGCCAGGTCCTTGTTCACGATTGTTCTTCCCTCCGCACTACCATGGGAGAAGGGTGGCGGTGGAACCACCCGGTTGGTGGCCAGTCGCTGTAATGGAGCTGCCAATGGTGGTGGTGGTGGAAATGAAGCAGTGTCAATGGTTCTAAAGAGCGGGCGAGAGGGAAGCGGTGGTGGGGGGAGGATAGTAGGGGGCTCTGTGGTCTTACTGATGACAAGCTCTGGAGGAGGTGATGGCAGCCGCTCTGGCTTTCCGTTGACGTTGTCTAACATGAATTTTACACGCGCCGCCTCTCTGCCGCTGCTCGGAGCAGCATCTTCGCCGGGTTTCTTCAGAATGGATTTGAGCCGCCCACTTGGCTTCTGGTTCGGATTGATTAGCGGCCTCGAGGAGGTGATTCTGCTGCTCGCGCTGTTTCCCGGTCCCAACTGAGCACCTTCGGCGGGGCGGGATTCCTGTGTCTGCCAGCCGGCTTCAGCGAACGGCTCCGGCGCCTGCGTGTCGGAGTCGCGGAGATGGAAATAAACCTTCAGCTGGCCAAACATCTTGTTTTCCCGCGCGTATTGGAGCGCGGCCTCTGCGTCGGGCTTGAACTTGTAGACCACTTTGCAGGTGTAGGATTGCCAGTACACGCGGAAGCTGGAGAGCTCGAGGGGTCCGAACCGGGCGAATCTTGCCTTCAATGTGGCGATGGACGGCAGCGTCGTCTGTGGGGGAAACTTCATCACGAGAGCGGTCGGAGAGGACAGGCGAAGTTCTGGATTCTTGACGGGTTCCGCTGCCTTGGCGTTGCAAGGCTTCGCCGACGCAGCAGGGGGTGATGTTGTTGATAAAGAAGCAGCGACCACCGTTGATGAAGTGCCGGCTTCCTTCTGCCCGACGGGTCCTTTCTGGCTGATGACCGCCTTCTTTTCACCGACCAGAGTCTTGACCATGTCCATCTTCTTCTGCTTCTTCATGTTCATTTCCTCCAGGCGATCGGACGCGGTACGTTTCCGTCCGGCGATTGAAGGGTCATTGGATCTAAAACCGGGCTTAGGTGGCTTGGTGACGACAGGTGGCACCTTGCCCACTTTGGCTGGCTTCGCCGGAGCAATCTTGGAGGATTCAGCAATAGCCTCCGGCAGCAGTCGTGGAGGTTTGGCAGGTTGGACCTTAGCGGTTTCTGCCTCGGCGGGCGACGGAAGGACAAAGCTTTTTTTATACACCAGCGACCGGAACTTGAGGAAGGCATGGAGCACGGCCGCTGGGACGTCTCGGTCCGAGCCATAGTACGGATCAAGCGCAAGCTCTCGCAGGTCGCCTACCAGATCAGAGACCTGCGGAAGACGAGGGGCAGACGGAAAGGGCTCAGCTAGCTTCGGCTGCTCGGGCCCGACGCTAACAAAAGCGGAGGCCGACTTCCCATCATTGCTCCGTTCTTTGCTCTCCTTCTTCTTTTGCATGATTTCACCGGCGGCATCAAGTATGGAGACGCCACCATCTTCACGCGGGCGCTTTTTGATCTTCTTCTTCGTTGGGATTCCCCCGGAAACGACGACGCCCCCCGGCTTCCATGCGTCCGATGGCCGAGCTAACGCAGCCCCATCTTTAGCATCAGCAACTGCGCCGAGCACAGGAGGATCCGTTCGAGGAGCAGTAGCAACGGGAACATCCACCGCCGACGGCGAAGGTTTCTGCTCCGACACTTGCACCTTTGCAAGAGGGGCAGGAGAGACTTGCCGCGGTGGCTTGTCGTCAGCGAAATCAGCGGGAGGTCTCTTCTGAAGCACGTAGTCTCCAGAAGCGGAGGCATCCTGCCCTGCAGTTGTCGGGCGGGGAGGGAGCGGCTGTGGGGCGATGGGGAAGATGTTGTGGAAGCTGCTGAAGGGTTGGATAGGAGAGGGGAAGTCCAGTGGCGTAAGCTTGGACGAGCCAGTGAGGGTGGCGCCGGAGAAGAGAAGCTGCGGATCCCTCCGCTTAAGCACGTATTTGTCCTTGGCGGACGAGAGCTTGTGAGGGAGGAGGGCATGGGAGGACCTTCTCGGGTGGCGGCGGTGCTCAGGAATAACCAGTTGACCGCTAAGAGGTGCTGTTGCGTAGAATCATTAAATAAAGAAATAAACGTTTGGAGATTATAATCGTGAAATTAAATTAAAGAGATTATTTAATAAATAAACAAATAACATCTTGCTGCAGAGAAAACTACGGAAGAGCAGTTGAGCCAAATACATGAAACAGGATTAAAGCCCCCTCATGGTATTTATTATGAACGATTTTTTAAATATAATTAACTAGAGTTGTTGAGCCCAAAGAAATAAGACCTTGATATTAAAATCATAAGGTGAATAAAGATATCTGATTATATTAAACAAAGTATGTCTAATTAGTATGAATTTGGTCAATAGAACTTTGAAAAGTTTTAGAAATACTCGAATCATGTAGCCAGTTTTAAAATTATAAATCAAGTATTCAATTCTATTTTTACCCTTGTTACTGTTCCACTACTACAATTATAGCGGTTGAATCAATTAATTTTACGGTTTAAAAAAATAATTAATTTATATAAAAAAAAAATCATTATTTTCAATATAATTAATCAAATTAATATTTGAAAACATTTATATAATCAGAAGAATTATACAAACACATATAAACTGATTTCATATCATTCCGATTTTTCTATATCCATCAATTGATTTCGATCAAAATCGACTAATAAATATAGTGAGCTTAGAATGGCATGAAATCATGTCCAACATGCTCGTTTAATTCTCCTCATATATCAATTTGATCCATAATATTAAAAATAATGATTTTTTTGAACACGAATATGTCCAAAAAACTAATTCATGTTCAAAAAATTTTCTCTAAATATATTAGGTCAGATTGATGTTGACAATATGAATATAATCAGAAGCACTAGATGAACTCATAGGATCTAGTTTCACATCATTCCAAGCTCTCTATGTCTATTTACTTATTTTGATTGAAACTCTTTAAGTTCATTTAGGCAAAATCAATTGATGAACCTAGAGGGGATGAACTCATAGGATTTAATTTCACATCAATCCAAGCTCTCTATGTCTATTTACTTATTTTGATTGAAACTCTTTAAGTTCATTTGGCAAAATCGGTTGATGAACCTAGAGGGCTCATAATGACGTGAAACTAGGTCCTCTAAGTTCGTCAAGTTCTTATAATTATATCTATGCTCTCAAACATCAATTTGATCTAATATATTGAGAGTAATAATTTTTTGAACACGAATTAAATTTTTTGAACACGAATTAATATTTGAGAACATTTATATAATCAAGAGAACTAAACGAACACATAGAATCTGATTTCACATCATTCTAACCTCTCTAGTTCTATCAGTCGATTTTGACCGAAATTCTTTAAGTTCATTCGGCCAAAAATTGGTTGATGAACCAATTGTTGAATTGCAATGATTATAAACAAAGTTCCACATTGAAAATACATGGAAAAGATTATGGACTTATAAGAAAAAAATATCTCCATTAGTATGAGGCATTTTCGAAAAAGTCCAAAAATAAAATCACGAGAACTTAGGTCCAAAGTGGACAATATCATACTATTGTGAAAATATCTGAATTCTTTTGATCCTAACAATTGGTATTAAAGCTTGGACGGCCAAAAGGACTAACCGCCGACTGTGCACAATAGACATAGTCCAATTGAGTCATGTGGGTGGAATATTGACTTCTAACAAAAGAAATAAGAGCCCCATGTCTAGATCAAGAACACCTAACACTAGACAGAGAAGTTCTAATTACAACTAGGCAACGAAGACCTAGTAAATCGATTGGACCGAATAGTAAGAAAATCCTAGTAGGTCGGATAGACCAATGAGCAAGGAAGTGCTAATAGGCCGGTTGGATCGAAAGCAGGAAAATCCTGATGGATCAAGAATCAGATGTCATCAAGTGAATAGGCTTGAGAGGGAGGTCCTTCATTTGAGGGGGGATTGTTGGATTGCAACGATTGTAAACAAAATCCCATAATGAAAACACATGGAAAGGATCATAAACTTATAAGTGAAAGATATTTCCATTAGTATGAGACATTTTAGGTATAACACAAAAACAAAACCATAAGAACTTAGATCTAAAGTGGGCAATATCGTACCATTATAAAAATATTTGAATTTTGGTCCTAACAATCAAAGAGATTGGAATGACGTGAAACTAGGTCTTGTGAGTTCGTCTAATTATTATATTTATACCCTCAAATATCAATTTGACCAAATATGTTAAGAGTAGTGATTTTTTAAACACGAATTAGATTTTTCAACACATCCGTATTTAAAAAAGCACGGCTCTCAATATAGTAGGTCAAATTAATGTTTAAGAACATTTATATAATCATAAAAACTAAACGAACACATAAAATCTAGTTTCAAAATATGTTGATAGACCTAGAAAGCTCAGAATGATATAAAATCAATTCGTATGTATTCGTCTAGTTCTCCTAATTATATAAATGCCCTCAATCATCAATTTGACATATCATATTGAGAACAGTATTTTTTAAACATGAATCAATCATTTTTAAAAAAATATATAAAATAAATCGATTCAACTGCTACAATTATAACAATCAAATGTGAACCGGGACAAAAATTAAATTGGATACGTGATTTGATAATTTTAAAATTAGAATACGTGATCTAGATATTACAAAAACTTTTCTACTTGATTTGATTCGATAAAAAAATTTATAAAACTATAGGATCATTGGTAAATCAATACCCCCAACATGACAATGTAGATTATATCTATTTAAGTTTTTCAAAACACCTCTTTATAATAATAATTAATAATAACTATGCTATTATAAAACATCTAAATACTCATTTGAGCATCTATATGCATCTTTTTTCATATAACTCCACATAAGGTGCCGCAATCGTGCAAGGTGACTTGGTGGGGTCATCGCACGTAGCCTCACGAGACAACCGTGTGGGGCCACCGCACCAGATGCACAAGGTGGTTCATGCGGGATCACCACACTGACTGCATGACTACATGAGACGACACATAGTGAGAAAATTCAACTATATAATTGAGAGTTAGAAGGAAGAAAATTATTTTTCATTTAATTTGAATGGTAAAAAAATAATTAAAAGTAATTTATTTTCATAACTTTTATTTTCATCCTCCCAAATAAACAAAATCATAAGGGCTAGACTCTTTCTTTCTATGAAATATAATTACCCTACTCAATACTTACAATTTATTAGCAATAGTTCTCTAGAATACAATGATTTTCTATCCAAAAGCGAAACACTTTAAATTTTAAATCCTCGTAAACTTTTAAAGGCCTAAAACAAGCAGAAATTCCAAGATGAGTTGAAAGTTATTCAAGCAAGCAAGAAGAAGTGAAGTTTCTATTAATAAGGTGAAAGATTTCTTTCCAGAAGTGAAAAAGGCAAAAATTTTAGGTGCATATTTTCCTTAAAATCTCCCTTAAGGAATGCACAGAAACGACTGAATACTCTAAACACACGGTGCATCCAATCGGTTGTTCTGCAAGATCCCTATTCATAGTGTAATGCATGAACCAGCCATGACTATTTGCTTCCACATGCATGCATGCAATTCCAAGGCATCTTGTGGCATAAGACTAAATCGTTCGTCCCTAACATCTCCATCATACAAGTCATCACAAAGAAGGTAAATCACGATAATCAAATAGGCAAGTAGTAGATGGGATAAGATGCACAGAATCCATAGATTTACGCTCTGATAGCCGTGGTTCAATCCCATGTTCTCAAGTGATAAATGAATCACTACTTACCAACTCAGATGACCCGTAGAGTCAATTCCAAGGCATCTTGTGAGACCACAATAACTATTCAAAACTATCCAAAGAGCCAATTTGATCCAGCCAACCTAAGCATACTCTACTCTTAAAATAGTTTGAAATTATTTTTTATTCCATATCTCTATTCATAAATAAAGACTTTTGTAAATTAAAGTATCTATCAAAAACAAATATTATGCAGTACAAATTATTACAAATGCCTTGTTATGACCATGGCATGCGCTGCACAGTATGTATAAAAGTTAGGTTGGTAAATGAATGAATAAATTTGATGTTAAAAATCTATTTATATTCGTTAATAAATAAAATTAAACAATTCATTAAATTAGATAAATTTAATTCCATAGATTCAACTCGTTAATATTCATAATTCAAGAATAAAATTCGTGAAAAATATTCATAAATAATATTTATAAATTATATTTATTAATAAAATTCTTATCAATATCAAATAAAAAATTTTAAAATTAACAAACAAATTTAAATTATCAAATTCAATAATCAATCAAAAAAATTAAACAATTAAATAAATTAAAATTAAAATTTGATAACATCTAAACGAACCAAACTTAAATCACGTTCAAACTCATAGAGTTAAATTTGAACAATCAATACTTAATTCATTTTAGACTCAACTTAACTACCTTATCAAATAAATTTAAACATCCTAGAGTTATCAAATAAATTTAAACACCCTAAAGATTAACTCAACTTAGCTTACCTCTATTGGAAACCACTCTATGACAAGCATAGTGCATAAATTCCAAACTAAACTTTAAAATGATACTAAAAATTATAAAGTAAAAAATTAATAAAAATATCCATTTAAACTAATTGAATGGACCTAATGAAGATATTTGTATCTGCCATGGAAAATATAAATTAAATAAAAAGAAACCACTTAAACTAAATAAAATTATATGGTTGGAAAAAAATAAACACTAACAGAGTAAATTAAAACATTTATAATTTAATATAAAAATATATTTAAAAAATATGACACGCATATGTTTAAACTCAATAAAAATATTTACTAAAACTAAACAGTGGCACATATAAAATCAATGGAAAAATTGTATAAGAAACTGATACATTAATTAAAGAGGTTAAATATCCATAAACAACATATGTCTTGCACAGGAGGAGCCTTACACCAGATTAGGGGCGAAGGCCTACCCTAATGTCCTCCAAAGCCATGGGTTGGACTAGTGGCCAGGGGAACCAGCCTGCAACACGACATTGCTGATTTGAAAATAAGTAAATAGTCATTATTCTATAGGAAATTTGCACTATCCAATCTGCATAAACCCCCCAAAAATGAAAATAAATAAATGCATAAATAGTCAAAGTACAAAAGAATTCAATGTAGGATATAGTCGACTATAGTGGTCGACCACTATAAAAGACTAAGATATGACAATGTAATTTGGCATTAAGTGTTATAATGTTGAAGGACAATAAAACACAAAAATAAGCCATGGGTTGTAGAGTAGAATTGGCAATTCAAACCTATTTATCTTGACGACTACTCACTCGTGTAATCAACCTAAACAGGTCAGATTCGGCTAGCTATTTATCTTAAGAATAAGATTTATCATTAAGTCAAATATTTGCTACTCATGTATTTTAATGTACATGGTTACCCTTCCCTCATCTCTGTCTCTCTCTCATGCATGGCTCCCATCTCTCTCATCGTCAATTGTCCTGAACAATTCTGCCTTAGCTATTATCAGCTTTCATCTCACCACAATTAGTAGTCCAATGACTTCCCCATCACTACCGCAATTTCTTTGATCTCACTAGTGACCTGCATGCCAAACTCTCATAGATCTCATCAACTCTTTCTCAACTCCACTTAGGAAGGTATAAAAATATGCTTCTAATTAAAATTTGAAAAGCTTGCCAGTAATCATCCACTTATCAAGAGGAATGATAACTTTGAATAGTTATATATATGAAGCTTTAGTGAAGAACCCCTAGTGAAGGATAGAGCAAAGGTGGCTGTGCAAAAGAGCCAGTAGATTAGTATCTTCTCTGAAAAGATACCTGAACATGTTAAAAATTAAAGATCCTTAATGGATTAAAGAACCTGAACATGTTATTAATAATCATTCAAGATTATTTGATAGATTGAGGTGATTAATTCCATCTAGTTAAAATTGGGTCACATCAAGATAACTGTGCCTTCAGCTCCAAAATACCTTAAAATCCAAAAAATAACAGATATCTTATTTTACTGACATCTATTATAAACTTTCTCCGTTCCCATGTTACACTTCCTGATGTAAGGAGAAACACTCGGATACAAATGTTTTTGTTAGGCTTTTCATGGTTTTTGCAACCGACACTTAAATACAAAGATGATTAATTTCTGGCTAAGAAATTATTCAAACCATTTTATTCAGAAAGTTACAGAGGCCTCAAATCCCAATCTATACAAATTTCTATGATCCTAAATTCAAATGTTTGTCAAGCTTGTCCACAAACTCATAATTTCAAAACACTTTGGTGGGTGACATAAAACCTGTTATAGTATTTGTTCTCCAGGGACCCAATTGTAATTTTCGAAATTAATGAACTGATTTAGAAAAATGTCAATTAACACCTATTCTATTGCTTTTCGTTCCCGTGCTTTTATTCCTTCCACTCTTCGTTATAGGCAGCGCTGCCACTGCCTCCTCCTACCCCCCCAAACCCGGCCCCCCTCCCTCCCTCTCTCTCTCTCTCTCTCTCTCTCTCTCTCTCATGTAGAAACCAAGACCTCCACCTGGCCCTTCTTCCTTTTTGGTGCTGCTGTACCCTCAGACGTGGAGGGCCAATAGAAGTGGACGACAAGCAGCTCTTCTCCAACTTCCAAGCTCACCTACAATTTCAAGACCCTCATCTCCCTTGTTCACTTAGAAGACACGGGTGATCAAGGAGATGTGACCTATTGGCCACCATTCCAAAAGGCAAAAGGCATGAAAGCAGAATATCGGGTTGATGCTCAAATTGTTCTTGCAGAAATAATATTTAATTCAGATTGACTGTTTTTCATATATTGAATATTTTGTAGAGGATGATGATCATATATGTAAAGGTATACAGTTTAGAAAAAATATACAACAATGCACGTAGCAAAATAGTAGTTAAGGGTTATCGGATAATCATATATCAATAGTCGGAGTTGTCACAAATGTGAAACAAGGACCTCATAAAAGCTGGAAGAGTTATTGGAATATTCTACTCAGAATAGAACATCTTTGACTCGGATTATGATGGATTATATGGTTCTGTTTAAAAAATAAAGATGTGAATGCCTCAATGCTAAAAGTGTAACAATATATATTTGAGACTAAGCTATCTGGAAGTGTTACAATTGAAACAGAAAAAAAAAATGGGAAGTTTTGTGTAACCTACATTTCCTGCATAAAAAGGCAGCTCGGTGCACGAAGCTCCCGTCATGCGGGGTCCCAAGGAAGGATCCATTGTACACAGTCTTACCCTGCTTTTTAATCATATGGCAATAACTTTACCGTTGCGCCATGGCAACCTACATTTCCTGCATATTGTATCTAATTAACCAGGGGGCTTCTCCCCAGTTGTATGGAGTTGTATTTGTGTCTGAGGTAAGTCCCAGCATTTTGTATCCAATGATTTTATCTTGATTGTAGCAAAGGTGATTATGCTCATCCCCCAGATTATATGAATAGAGGTAAATTACAAAGTCAGCTTATAATCGACTATCAAGTGACTAAGGAATTGGAGGAGTTTTTTCCTAAGGGCACGCGCCTACCAAAAATTAATCTCTACCCATTGAAGCAAATATGTCACCCTCTAACTAACTGGGCAAGCCAGTGCGAACAATGATTTTATCTTGATGATTGAAGTTGTAGATGAGCATTAGTCTACATTTGTATTATGTGGATTGAGTACGATAGTATACAAGGGTGCATTCTGAGGTTATGTATGTGCCGAATTGGTTAAATCAAATATTTCTTTCTATTTGAAGCGGGTGTTTCCAGCTTGTTTTATTAAATTTACCTTATGTGTGCGTGATTAAATTTATAAAAGTATATGATATAATTATAGTTGTTAGAAAAAGAGAATTATTTAAAGAGAATTATTTCATAACTAATTTACTCTTGTTGCTTCATAAGTGCACATGTATAGATATCTATATATCTTGGCATATTTTGATCACTTGTTGATGATAAATTGATTTACAAGGGATAATGCGCTTGGAATTTTGAATTAAAATGGGCAAAAATCAAAAGATGCCCCTCATAAACATTTTCATCAAAAGGACACCCATAGGATAAAAAAAGTCAAAACAACGCTCTAGCATGTTTCTCATGTCGAAAAATCTTTATTCCAACATTGTTGTAGCACTTACGGCGTAGCTATTGTAGCAACTATGGCATTGGTAGTGTAGGCATAGCTACAATAGCTACTATAAAGTAAATCGCTTCAACTTAATCAAAATTTCTACATATAGAATATTATTATGACAAAATAATATTTAATAACTTGGTCAAAATGACTTAAAATTGATCCAAATAAAAATCACTTCAAAAATATTGCAACAACTTATGACATAAGTACTATACTATTGCAGCAACTATAGAAGCAGGTATGTGATGGTTGTTGGGTAGAGAATTTCTACCAATTTGGTAAAGAGTATTTTAATATAATAGTATTCTATGGGTAGTAATTTGGACCAAATGGGAGCCATTTTACTTTATGCTATAATAACTAATTTAACACGTAACAGCTATGTCATATCTACTAAACAATATTGAAATAAGAATATTTTTGAAATGAAAAATATGATGAGACGTTGTTTTGAATTCTTTTGGAAGAGTGTTTTTAAGGAAAATGATATTAAGGGATGTCCTTTTGATTTTTATCCAATTACTTGTTAAACGAGTCAACTCATGGCAAGACGGGTTAGCCCGCCAAAAACACATCATATGGCAAGGCGGGCAAGCCAACCCGCCGTTCTTGCAGGCTAGGAAATCTCCAACCCCCCAAACCCAAGGCGGTTTGCAGGTTAGATGGACTAGCCCACAAGCCTGCCAAAAACTAAAATAAAAATATATATAGAAAAGTTGAAATTTTTAAGTTTGGGTTATGGATTAGGCAAGTCAAGCTCACAAGCACATTGAGTTTTTCACTTTAGTTTTAAATTTTAGAAGAAAAAAAAAATCTCAACCCATAGGCTAACCCGAGCCTGTTACGAACGGAGCCGCTTAGGCCCACGACCGAAGCAAGTTGGCCCTCCTAGACTTGCCTTAAGTTGGATTGATAAAATTTCAACCCAATCCACTTATATTATTTGGCGGGACGGGACAACCCGACGCACCCAACCTAAATTGACGATTATGCTTACATAATAGAGTTTCAACTTCGCGCTCTCATAATGGCTATGTTATTACTTAAATTGACAAAATAATAAATGCAATACTTATACCACAAGCTACAAATTTGCGCTCCAAAGGAACTACGTCAATTACTACAACAATAACAACAACTAAGGCTTATCCCATTAGATGGGGTCGGCTATATAGATCATTTTACGTCATTGGATTTTATTCTCTACTATATCATCATCTATACTTAAAAAAACTTTATCTTATTTTATTATTATTAAATAAATCTTTTTTGGTCTTTCTTTTCCTCGTTTGATGTGCATGTTTGTCATAATTTCAACTTGAGCAATTATTAGTCGTCTAAGTACATACTCGTATATCTTAAACGTATCTCTCGGAGTTTTTCCTCAAAAGATACAACTCCGACTTTCTCTCTAATGCTCTCATTTCTTATTTTGTTCATCATCGTATGTCCACACACCCACCTTAACATCTTCATCTCTACAACTCTCATCTTCTGCTCATGTGCTCGAGTCATATCCAGCATTCAACTCCATATAACATAGCTAATTGTGGTTTTGTAGAACTTTCTTATAAATTTTAAAATACTTTACGATCACATCAAACATCTGACGCTCTCCGCAATTTCAATCATCCTATTTATATTCTATGTTCATTATCGTATGTCCACACATCTTAAAAAAAAAACATAGCCCGGTGCACGAAGCTCTCGCCATGCGAGGTCCCGGGGAAGGATCCATTGTACACAGCCTTACTCTGCTTTTTGCAAGAGGTTGTTTTCAGGATTTGAACCCGTGACCTTTTGGCCACAAAGCAACAACTTTACCGTTACGCCAAGGCTCCCCTTCATATTCACACATCTAGCAAACATTTTTATCTCTACAACTCTCATCTTCTGCTCATGTACTCGAGTCATATTCCAACATTTAACTGCATATAACATAACTAACTGCGATTTTGTAAAACTTTCTTTGAAGTTTTAAAGATACTTTATAATCACATAAAACATCCGACGCTCTCCTCCATTTCATTCATCCTACTTGTATTCTATGTAAGACATCTCTCTCAGTCTCTTCATTGTTTGCAAAAATGATCCTAAATATTTAAAACTCTTAGTTTTCGGCAACTCATCATTATCTATCTTAACAATTGTCTCATTACGTCTAATATTGTTAAATTTAAATTTCATATATTCTGTTTTTATTCTACTGAGCCTAAAATATTTCCTTTCTAGTGTTTAGGGTTTAAAGTTTAACATTTAGGATTTAGGGTTTAGCATTTACTCTTTCACGTGTTTCATTTACCAAAATAATATCATCTACAAACAACATACACCGCAATACCATATCTTGAATGTGTACAGTGAGTTCGTCATAATTAGTATAAACAGATAGGGACTTAGAGCTGATCTTTGATGTAACTCTATCTTTATTGAAAATATTTTAGTTACTCCACCTGAAGTTTTTACACTGATCATTACATCCTCATTTCAAGTTATGTTATGCTAACACCTATCTTTTCTAGAATTCTTTATATAATTTCTCTTAAGACTCTATCATAAACTTTTCTAAGTCATGAATATCATGTGTACATCTTGTTTTTACTCCCAATATTTTTCAATTAGTTGTCAAAAAGATGTATAGTTTTTATTGTCTACCTTCCAGATATAAACCCAAATTGATTTTTGTCACCATGGTCTCCTTCTTTAATCTTTTTCTGTTACTCTTTCCTAAAGTTTCATGATATAACTCATTAGTTAATACCCTTATAATTTGCATAATTTTTTACGTCTCCCTTATTCTTATATAAGAGAACTAATATACTTACCCTATGTTGATCAGACATTTTTTTTATTTTCAATATCACGTTAAATAATTTTGCAAGTCATTCAATACCTTTTTTTTCCTAAACACTTTCATACCTTTATCTGGTCTAACAACTTTTCCATTGTGCATCCCATTTAAAACTTATTCTACTTCTGAAGTTTGGCGATAAAAATTTAAATTTTATACGCATTTAACCTACTTAAATTATCTAAGTTAAATTAATCACCTAAATCTTCATTAAAAAGTTACTAAAAATACATATTCCACCGCTCTTTTATTTCTCTATCGTTTACTAGTACTCTATTGCATGCATCTTTAATATATTTTATTTAGATAAAATATCTTGTTTTCCTTTCTCTCACTTTAGTTATTCGATAAATGTCACTTTCTTATCTAATTTTTATATAATCTTTTTTCATTCACTACTTTCTTAGCCTCTCTTTTTTGGCTATTGTATATTTTCTTAAATTTTCTTCGTTCTTACAAATATATAATTCCTTATAAGCTATTCATTTTTCCTTCACTTTTCTTGGACTTTCTCATTCCACTACCAAGATTTCTTACTTAGTGGTGCATATCCTTTTACTCACCGAGTACCCTCTTAGCTACTATTTTCAACTTTAATATCATCTTATCCCATGTCGTATTAAAGCCACCGTATATTTCACCTAATGCTTGTACTCCTACCTTCTCTTTAACTATATTTTGTTTCTTATCCTTTAACTTACACCATTTAATTCTAGGAGTTGTATATATTTTCTTTTTATTGATATTATGTTTGAGACATATATCTAACACTACTAACCTATATTAAGTAGTTAAGCTTTCTCGGATAACCTTGTAATATTTACAAATATTTCTATCCCTCTCCCTAACCATAAGAAAATCAATTTGCAATTTATTATTCTCACTTTTGAACGTAAACAAGTGTTCTTTTCTTTTCTTAAAAAATGTATTAGCTAATATAAGGTCATATGCTATCGCAAAATTCAATATAATTTTCCCTTCATTTCTCGTTTCAAACTCATAACCCCATGTACCCTCTTATATTCCTCATTTTTCACTCTGATATACTCATTTAAATCACCTCCTATTAAAATCATTTCATTTGACGAAATGTTTTGTTATACTTCATCTAAGTCGTCCCAAAATCTTGATTTAGTAACTTTATCTAATCCACTTGTGTTGCATATATGCTACTTACGTTCATAGTTTATTTCGCCACTATTATCTTAAGAGTTATAATTTTATTCTCTTTTTCTAACTACTCTTGCAGCTTAATCTTTTAACAAACTATCTACAGCAATACCTACTCCATTTCTTGTTTTACTTTTTCATGTATACTATAACTTAAAACCCGAGTTCTCTATTATCTTTGCCTTCTCGCTTACTCATTTTGTCTCTTGTACACGCAAAATACTAATTTTTCTCCAAATCATCGCATCTACTATCTTTATTGATTTACAAGAGCGTTCCTATGTTTCATATTCTAAATCTTAAACTATTAATTTTCATATAATATTTGTTCTTATCCAACCTATGGTATGAGAAATCTGACATATTTAACGGTACACCCAAGTTCTCATAGAAATATAACAATTTTTGCCAATATGTTACAATCGGACCTGCAACGCGAACTTTTGCATATTTAGCACTGTACCTCAGTTCTGGAGATGTAGCAGTCCTTGTCGAGACGTTAAGTCAAACCCTGCAACACATTCCTTCAAGGGGACAACCTACCATTAGCTCAATAGTTTAATCGATTCATGCATTGAGCATTTGTCGATTTAACGCTGGCTAGCAACCTAACTACGTGAATTACTAAATTAATAAAATAATGAATACTTCACTTATACAATAAGAAACCAAATAAACTATTTATATTATAAACTACTTTACACTCACGAAGAATCCTTTGGTTATTTTACACGTTTTTACACTTTAACTTTTTTCCATGAGATACCTTTCTCACTAAGTGAATTGTGGGTTGTTCAACGTATAATTCTAAATTTGATTGCAGATCGTTCACCCTTTATGCATTTACATGATGTCTTTCATATTAAGTGGATTGCGGGTCATTCACGCATGAATATATATATATATATAATGCATCTTTACAAATTGGATTGTTGGTCATTCACTATGTATGTTTATGATGTATCCTTACTAGATAGACAATCCACAGTGAAAAAGCTTCCGTCGTTTACTTCATTAAAATTTTAAGAGGAAAGAGAAACACAATCCATCAGCGAATGGTTTTAAAGCCAAAATTGATCACCTCAAAATCGAGCGGAAAACAACGGATGGGAAAAACCATATATGGTGTTCTGCTCGATCAAAATTGATCCCATCCGTTGGTCCCGTTGTCATTATATGGTGTAATTAGCCAGCATTTTAGCCAACATCAAAAAGAAAGAAATAATCATTCCAAATCCATTTTTGTCATAAATTCTTTTATATATAATATTATTTAACGTTGAAATAGAAAAGAATATCAAGTGTTCTTTGCTATTATAAAATACCTCTAAAACTTAAAGGAAAATTTTATAAAATGACAATTAAGTCTACCATGTTATATGGAGTTAAATATTGGGCTATAACTCCAAAACATAAGCAAATGAGAGTTGCATAGATGAAAATGTTAAGGTGAATGTGCGAACATATAAGGATGGGCAGATAAGAAATAAAAATAATAAAGAGAAAGTCAAAATTACACTTATTAAAAGAACTCCGAGAGGCGTGTCTAAGATGATATAGATATATACTTAGACGACCAATAAATATTATAATTAAGTAATGTGAAAGTATGACAAATATACACATCAAACGAAAAAAAAGAAGACCAAAAAAGACTTGGTTAGCAACGATAAAATCAAATATATTTTTATTTAAATATACATAATGATATAGTACGGGATAGAGCTCAATGGTTAAAAAGAATCCATATAAATGACCTCACCTAGCGAGATAAAGTTTGATTGTTGTTATTGTTGTATTGTTTGATATTGCAAATATGTAGCTAGTGTGCTAAATGGAATTTGAGGTGGCCACCTACACGGGAGGCGGACATCACCCGCTCCACTTTTGTCAAAGCAACCTTTTAAGGCGGTTAAAGCAACGTAGGTTAAAAAAAAACATTCGGTGCTTTGATTTCAAAAAACTTACCTCCATCGTTGTTGTCGCCCCGAATTTGAGGCGGCCACCTAGGCAAGAGGCGGACATCACTCGCTCCACTTTTGTCAAGGCAGCCTTTTAAGGCGATTAAAGCAACGTAGGTTAAAAAAAATCATTCAGTGCTTTGATTTCAAAAAACTTACCTCCATCGCTGCTGTCGCCCCCATCGCCACTCGTCGCCTGTCGCTACCGTCATCGCCTACTGCCAACAATAGGTTAGGATTTTATATATTTCAGATTGAAATCTCATCTCGTTTTGCCCGAACCAGTGGCATACACAAGGCGTCGGTGCACCGCGACACGACCGGACTAGTCGCCGGGCTTCAGACACGTCACCTGAGCCCGACGAGTCCTAACCCATCGTGTGGGCCCGCTAATGGGTCCGGACTCGTCGCATAAGACCGAACGCATCACCCGAACTCGAAGAAGCGTCCGTCGCACGAGGCATCCGAAGCAAGAAGTCGAAACTTAAGCTTTTTGCTTTTTTAACTTAGGGTTTACTCGAATACTTTTAAATTAATAATTTTAATCAACTCCTAGCTATAATTGAGATAATTTAAATATATTTAATTAAAGCTAATAAAATTATCCTATTAATTTAATATATATATATATATATAATTTTAAAAAATATATATTTATATTAAATTTTTATTCTAGTTAATATGTTTTGTAATAAATTTTTTTATAACTTGTAATTTTTTTATCTTTTATTTGATTATTGAAAATTAATGGCGGAATATGAGAAACAACGGGAAGTTGAATTTACGCGAAAGTCTAGTGATATTGTTTGGGATTATGGAGTATTGTATTGCAAAAAAAATAGATTGGATCACATGCAAATTATGTAAGAAACTTATTAAGGGAGGAGTTTAACGAATGAAGCATCGTAATTGCTTGAAGCATGTCATAAAACAGCTAATGAAGACAAAAAAAAAAAAGAGTAACCTTATCTTGAAAATAGCAAGATAAGAAGCAAGAAAGGGTGGAAGAAATAAAAGAATATAGGGTGGAAGTAAATATAGGCGTTAGATATAGAGGATGAAGATTGTTAAGTGGAGGGAGATTCTTCTAACAAGAAGTCAAGAAGTCAAAGCACCTTGGGCTTATTGATAAGTGGGCATTCGTAATCGATCCAACAAAGGCAAAACAATAAAACATAAATGATGCATTAAAGTTAAAGTTTACAAATGATGTGCACGAGTGCCTTCAAGATGGATTTATGAGGCGTGGATTCCTTTTCATACAATTGGCAATCAAAGCTTCAGGCAATTTATAGAGGCAGTTGACAAATTCGGTCCAGGCTACACACCTCCAAGTCAATATCTTCTAAGAGAGCCACTTTAGAAACAAGAAGTTGAGATGGCCTTATCTCTAAAAAAGCATGAAGAAGAGTGAATAAAAAATGGATGTTCAATTATAACTGATGTATGGACGGATCGCAAGAGGAGAAACATTCTGAATTTATATGTTAATTGCAAATTAGGCACTTCATTCTTTGTTCTATTGAAGAATCCATGGAGACACGCACTAGGACTTACACCTTTGAGTTTGTGGAAAAATACATCAATAAAATTGGCTCTCAACATATTGTTCAAGTAGTGACGGACAATGCGACAAATAATATGGCGGGCGTGAAGTTATTAAACGTTATACAACCTCAAATTTTCTAGACCTCTTATGTGACTCATACAATCAACCTCATGCTTGAAGCAATTGGAAAAAGTTTAGTAGAATACTTGAAAAAACAAAGGCCCTAACGATATTCATCTATGCACATCATAAAACTTTAGCTATTATGTGGAAATATACCAAGGAGGATATTGTGAGGTCCGGGGTGACTAGATTTGCTACTCTATTTTTGACCTTGGAAAGTCTCAAATGCAAGAAAGATCAATTGAGATTTATGTTTACATCTGAGGAGTGCAGCAACACAAAATTAAGGAGTAGTGTGACGGGGAAAGCAACGGAGGCGACAGTAACAAGTATCACTTTTTGGAATGGTGTTTCTTTGGATTTGAATGTTTGCACCTCTTTAGTGAAAGTTTTACGCCTTTTGGGTGCACTAAAACAAGTCTAAGAACGAGATTAGAAAGCTTTAAAAAAGAAGAAAATGTCATCTCTATTTTGAAAATTATTGATGAGAAGTTTAAGGGTAGACTTGATAGTCCTTTGCATTATGTCGCTTACTTGTGGATCTCGTTTCCAAGCATATAAAATGACACCAATGTTATGAATGAGTTCTTGAATTGTGTTGAGAGAATTTTTCCCACCAACAAGAACTAATGATGAATTGTTGAAGTATAAGAGTAAATCCAGAAACTTTGGAAGAAAAACGGCGGTCACGACATATGAGAAGGTGAATGTGTACCATGACCTTGATCCAGGTACATCTCTTTCCTTTATTTCTATTCACTACATGTTTTTTTATCTATTTTTGGGTTTTGTTTTTTGCTTCTTTAAGTTTTTAAGTTGGATGATAGTCTAGTTATGGTGGTGACACTTAAAACTTATAAATAATGGCAATGCAATTCCTCTCTTTAACAAGTAGTTTATGGGGGTGTAAAAGAAATTGGAATTAATTTGAAAGGGTAATTAGTAATTCATAAATTATGTTATCTATTTTTTTCTTTTTATTTTTAATAATTTTCTAATTGTTTAGATACATACTAAGAAGAAGAATAGGCTCGCGACATCAAGATTGAATGATTTTTTATATGTCAAATTCAATGTCAATCTTATGAAGAAATAGAGTAAAAGAGAAATGGACAGAGATTTACTTCTATCCTCTCAAGCTAGTGAAGTTTAAGGTTGGCTTGTTAATCATGGTGATGAAGATGAGGTTGAATCGAGTTCAGGACTTGGAGAATGGTGGTGGAGACCTTGGGAGCGGATGAAATGCTACAACCAAGGAGGAGGGTAAGGAACAACCCCATTAGAGAACTTGATAAGGAATTAGATACATCGAAGGAGAAGAATGAAGAAGATGTTAATTTTGAGTCCGATGATGAGTGGATTATGAATGTAGTTGATGGTGTGTGTAGATGATTTAGAAGATTAGTTACGTTTAGTTAGTCGTTGTTGACTTGTTGCTATGTTGGATTGGAACTTTAAATTTAAATGTAGATTTTTAGTATAAGTAGTGATACTACTTTTTTAGCATTAATATGGTGATGAATTTTTATTAATTATCATGTTAAATGCATTTATATATTTATTTGTATCTTATATAAATTGTATTGTATTGTATGAAGCTTGTTTATACAAAACATCATAAAGAATGATGACTATTTATAATATTATGTATAAAAAAATTCAACCATCTAAGCAGTCGAGGCTGTAAGCAGTCATTGACCGCCTACCACCGCATACTACCATTTAGAACACTGAATGTAAGATATTGAAGAGTGAAAATCATTTGACTAAGGTTATGATTCTTTAACGAGATATTTTAGGATATCACTATCAAGAGTTTGCAAGAATAAATAATTGCATTTTCTAGATTATTGTCTGAGAAAGGTTATAGAACCAAAAATTTAGCATTTTATTTCTGACTTAATATGGTCATTGCCCTCAATTATAACCACATTCTTTCCAAGTATTCCATGACATGCCCGGTCAAGAGAGTGTAGTTATAAGTAAACATAAACAAGAAAGAATGACAGTAAGAGCAAGATAATGAATGAAAATGCACATCCATGATGGTCATCTACGAAATCCCAAAACCTTCTAATAAAACCCAAGAGCAGGAAACGTACATATAGGTTAATTGGTTTGCAAATGATTGATTGTGTTAGTATGATGCAATTATACAAATTTAAATACTGATCATATCCCACTGACAACGTAAAAGCATGGCAATAGAAAGGCATGCAATGATTAATACCTCGGGGAGAAAATTTTTCTGGATGATCTGACACAGCCCTAGTCAGTGAAGACGACCCTACTGGCTTCACCCCAAATGCTTGTGCATATGTCTCGTCGAACTCCTCGAAGACCGCCCGCCGGTAAGCAACCAACATTTCCATTTTCTTAACCAAATTTATAGCGGAAAGATCATCTGCCAAAGGGCATGCAGCCATCTGCTTCACATATGAGAGCACCTGGTCAGGTACAAACTTGTTCCTGGCTTCTTCTATCTGCTTTGATGAGTAAATACCCCCTCGTTCAAATCCTGGAACATCAACATGAAAGTAACTTAGGACACGTGCAGGCCTGAAGTTGAATTTGTTCCTACAATAGCAAGTCAGAGCAAGAGCCTCCCTCCTGCTTCTCTCGTCCGTTGCCTCTTCCACCGCATTGACAAAAGGCCGCAAGGTGGTCTGCTTAGATTTCTCCTCGTAGTGGGGATCAAAAGGGATGAGCTCAGAAGGGTCAAACCATCCGTAGCTGCTATCCCCAAAGAAGGCGACCAATAGATGACCGTCTCTTTTTGTCCTCCGTACTGAAGACAAAGCAAAAGCCTCACTGAATATCTGGCCAGGCCACCATGGGTGTGATTTCACCTTCCCCCACACCATGTCACCCACTTCGAACCTGTTCTTCCAGTTTCCAACTATCCCGTGGAGATCCCTAACCCCATCAGAAGACCCGGCCGCGTCGGAAAGATTATCGTACTCCCAAACCTTACTTTCTGCAACAGAAAATTCAGCTAAGGCATCGACGCTAGAAGAGAAACTCCCCACAGTATGAGATTCAGAATTTATACCTGGACCTATTACTACCTCACTCCCGTGAACGTCCATGGGAGATCCAGATAAGCCTGCTTCTTCACGTTCTAAGACCACGCCATCGGCCACCTCGTTGAGCTCCAACGAATCGAGTTCCATGAAAACCCTAGATTCACCAAATCGGTGGCCAAATCCATGTCCATTAGCAGTTTCTTCGTGGCCGGCCACTGGTCCTTCTCGCGCATTGCCGGCGATGAAGTACCGATTGGCGAGACCGCTATTGATCTTGACCACATTGACAATGGAGGCCATCGCAATATCAGCACAGAGAGAAACAAAGTGCTAGGAATTAAATGATTAACCCAACGGTGGACTCCAGGCGTAGTAGAACAGTGAGAAACAAGCCCTGAATCGAGCTCTAAAGCATCAGAAATCGAGCGCCATGAGAAAGCGAGAAGAAACCCTAACGCGGAGCGACAAGCGGGAGAGTTGCAATAGACGGTCCTCTGGGAGCCCGCCGCCGCGATTAATCGCAATTGTTATTTACAAGACGGCCGGGAAATAGAACGGAAACGCTAACATGAGCAGGTAGGATCATCGGACGGTCCTCTGGGAGCCGAGGCGGCATCCAACGGTTATTAAAGCTCTTCTAAACCTATCAGCGCGTACGCATGGATAAGTTAGTATTTTGAAAACTCCGGACTCAAATGTTCTGTAAAATCTTATAACGTTTCTTAATTAAAATGGGCGAACTTATTGACTGTCAAATAATTAAATAATATTATTTTAATATAATTTATTTTATAAATATTTTAATCTGAAAATAAAATAGAAATCAAGTTAGTGAAAATATTTATATTATCCGAAGAATTGATATGATTGTATTTTTTATTTTTTTTAAAGAATTAATGATATATCGGTGGATTGACGTAGTTATATCGATATATAAAAAAGTCAAAATATATAGATTAATATGTTAAGATAGAAAAGAATAAGAATAAGAAAATTATAGTAAAAATTGAAGACGGTAAGAAGACGTAATTTGAGAAAAATAAAAAATTAAAATTCTTAATAATTTTTAAAATTATTTTTAATGTGAAAAAAATATTAATATAATTTAATTTTAAATTTCACAATTAATTGAAAGCTGATAGTAAGATTATTTTAAGTTAATTATTTAGCACGTAGTCAAGTTTAAATTTACATATTTATATAAAAATAATAATTTTTAATAATAAAAAAAATCTTACACTTTTAGAAATTATTAAATACGCTACCTTTACAATTTTATACCCAAAATCTTCCTTTAGATTTCATCTCAAAACAACACTAATCGAAGCTAGATAAACTCTTCTTGATGGGATAGTTTTGTCTAAAATTATTTCATTTTAGAGATGTATTTTTTCAAAGTTTTCTTTATCCAAGTTCTATCATCACTTTTGAGAATATAGATAAAAAAAACTAGAATATTCTTTCAATACTGACATTTAGTATAAACATATAGGAAAATTTGAAATGAGGAGACGCTGACAAAGCCTGTTTTTCGATAAAGAAGAGGAGGACAATAACAATAGAGGAGGCGTACGACGACATTAGCATGCTTGAAGAGGGTGCGCTAACAATAAGGAGATATTATCATCGACTATTTTTTGACTGCTCGATGGGAAGAGGGGAGCAACGAGCAATGACGACAAGTGCCTCACATAGGTGAGGAGAGAGGAGAGCATGGACACGGTGATTCAAATTGGGTTTTTAATTAAAATTTTATTTAATTATTCCAGTCAATTTCTAACTTACATGAGATAGTTGGATAAACTTTCGCAAAGTGTAATCAAATTATTTTATATATATCTATATATAACTTATTATTATTATCATTAATAATATTATTATTAATTTGATTTAATTTATTTTAAAGCAAATTTACGATAATTTGTTCACAAGGATAATTTTACAATTTTATATATTTAATTTTTATTTCTTTTCCTCCCAAATAAGATAACACATATTATGTTAATTAATTTTTACCCTCTCTTAAACAAGGAGAACTTAAATACTTTACTTTTTTATCCCTTTCTCTTTTTTTCCTCTCTCTCCCCTTCTTTTAATGAGTCTTCTCTCAACCCATCCAAAGAAGGGGGTGCTTATGTGGCAATAGGGGTTTGACCCCACCACACTAGCATCCCTTCAGTTGCGCACATAGATGCGCTGGGATCGAATCTTGAATATATATATATACATGGTCGCTCACACAGTTGCTCATCATGAAATTCATGTTGTGTGTTTCGCTTTCGCCCCTCTGTTGTGTGGCTGAGTAAATTAGGGGTATCCAGAAGTGATTCGGGCACCTCGACTGAGTCGAAATCAGCGCGTCTGAATCACTTCCAAGCATCCAACTCTCAGTCGCGCAATATATATGATATTTGTATTTAAAAAAAAAATAATTCAAAATGTTTCAAGTAGTAGTTGGCCTTCTATTTATTTTGATTATTATCAAAAATAAGATTTCATCTTAAACAAAATATATCTTTTTTATACTAAAATATTTTAATTCAACATGATTTCTATTATAATAATATAGAGCAAAGTATCTCGAAATAATATTGATATAATCAAATTGCTCTAATATTAATTAAAGTTATTATAATATTAATTAATATTATTTTAAATCTATCAAAAAGTATTCTAATTTAATTAAAATTATATTTTTTGAGATGATGTGAATGTCTATTTTATTTTTTTGCACGCGTGGTGTCATTTTTTAGGATAATGAAAATAAAGAGGGCCTTTTTTATTAAAAAAAATACGTTTTTACCTAATCACGTAACTAGGTTTGTCAAATATTCAATTCATGTACGTTACTTTGAAAATTATTAAATCATGCATAGAACATCAATTTTACCCTTTGTCTTTTTTCTCATGGTTGTCGCATACATTCATCTGAACTGAAAGAGAAATCTGAACCACGTTCGATTTTTCTCTATGACGTGCATCCGAACCAATGCCAAAGGTTGACAATGGTGCAGCTTCTTCATCAAAAAGGTGAACAAAAAAATCTAAATCTAAACATCACATCATTTCCAACGCTGACTTGTTTTCGACGATCTGCAACACAACGTAGCAACTCAATGAAGACAAACGACCCTAATCCTCTCCTCTCCACCACTAAAGTCCTAATCGGTGAAACACAACCTTCCTCCCGGCTAGCTTTGATTGCAACGGTTGGACGAAACTTATGTCTGTTCTTTTTTTAATCAATGCTCAAATCTTCTTGTATGGTGAAACATGTTGGTGCAATCGACCTATGCCTGATCGATATGATCATGGTTTTGATGTGTGTGTCAAAGAATTTAAGTTAGACTTTCATATGTGTTTGATATGTATGTTTGGGTCTTGCAGGACTTAGTGAAACACACATAAGAAGCTTGGTGCAGCTAAACTTGGGACGCTCATCCTAGGGCTCAGATCCTTGAATCGGTGAAGGATGGTGTGGAAGACATCCGAGGGATCGCCGGACAAGGAGCAACGGAGTGGAGCCGAGGGAAACGGACTTCAAGGCAACGTGAAGCATGGCACGGAGAGGAGCCGTGGGCTCGAGTGCATCGGAGGGACGAAGGCCGAGGAAGAGGACTTCAAGGGCGACTCCTTAGAAGATGAATGTGAGTGTGTAACAAGGTGCAGTCCATTCGGTTGCAACTTTTAGCAGTCAACTGCACCAGTCAACTGCATGTTTTAGCAGTCGACTGGAAAATGACTGTTGGCCAACCGTTGGTGCTACAAAGTAGCTGTTGGCTACCTCCAATGGTAGCACCAGTCGACTGATGGTTTTGCCAGTCGACTGGTGCTGAAATGAGTTGATATGATAATCAACTCTCTCCTCTTATTTATAGGAAGCTTTGGAGCTTGAAGGAGGTTAACTCATGCTTATTGAATAACTCCTTAGCAATTGTCCAAAGCTTCCAAGTCATTCTCTTCCTCCTAATCTAAGTCTTCATCTTGTAAGAGGAAGAGAGTTTTGTGAGAGGTTGTACTCCACTGAGAATGAGTAAGAGCTAGCCGGAGATTGTCGGGGATTGTATCCACCGAAGGGTTAAGGGTTCGTCCACCTCAAAGACATGCCGTGGAGTAGGAGCAAACAATCTCCGAACCACGTAAAGGAATCGTGTTAGCGTTTGTATTCTTGTTTATATTCATTGTTTTAGTTTTCGTATTTCCGCTACGCACTAACGTTTTGTAGAGAAGAAAGGAATTGGGGGTGGCCTAGCTATCCAACCCCCCTTCAAGCCGGCCACCGATCCCTTACAAGTGGTATCAGAGCAAGGAAGCTCTTCAACGAACTAATCGCTGAGAAGAGCAATTCATCAAAATGGCCGATTCAAGCATTCATCCACCCAAATTCGAAGGAGATTTCTCTTGGTGGAAAAAGATAATGGAGATATTCTTCGATACCGACTTCGACATTATGTTAATCATGAGAAGTGGTTTTGAAGTGCCCAAGGATGACCGCAATGAGACAATCGACATAACAAGATGGACCAAGAGGCAAAAAGAAGAGCATTTAGCAAACTCCAAAGTAATGCATCACCTACTAAATGTTCTTCCCCAACAAGAAGTGACTAGGATTGGAAACTACACAAGTGTCAAGGACTTGTGGGAGAAACTAGTGGAGCTTCATGAAGGGACTTAGGAAGCAAAATTAGTGAAGAGAGACCTTCTCCGATCTCAACTCAATAACATCAAGCTTGAGAAAGGAGAAAATGTATCAATGTTACACTCTAGAATTAAGGAAATTATTAATGGACTAACAAGTGTAAGTGAGACACTCTCAAACTGTGACATGATCATGAAAGCCTTCAATGCTTTCCCAAGAACCACAACTTGGAGCTCAATTATAGATTCATTCCACATCTCGAGGAATTTAGAGAAATCTTCTCTAGATGAATTCTTCTCAACAATGGAGCTCCATGAAACTAGAGTTGAAGAGCTAGATGGAGAAGACCATAGATCAAGAGGAGTAACCCTTGTGGCAAACAAGGGAAAGGGTAAGAAGAAGAAATCTTCATCTCCACCATCCTCCGACTCCGAAGAATCAAGCGTCTCAATGGATAGCGATCAAGAGGCATATATGATAAGGAAAATGAAAAGGGCATTTAAAAAGTTTTCAACTAACAAATCCCATGCTAGGAAAAGTTCAAGAAGCAAAAGTAGAACAAGGAGGGTCATTTGGTACAATTGCCAAGGAGAAGGACACATAAGAGATGATTGCCCTCTCTTAAAGAAGAAGGAGGAGAAAAAGATAAAAGAAAAAGGGAAGAAAGTCAAAAACCTAAAAGCAACATGGGATGATCCATCATCATCGGAGGAAGAAGAGTATCATGTGTCCCATTTTGCTCTAATGAGAATTGATGATGTAGCCTCCACCTCATCCGAACAAGAAAAAGGAAGGAGCTCAAGTGAAGATGAAGAAGGGAGCTCAAGTGAAGGGGGAGGTCAAACATCGGATTCGGATGTCTCGGTAAGTGAGGTATGCAATCTTCCCCTCGTGTTTTAATTAAGCTTAGTAAAAGTACAAATGAGGATTTGTTCAAGGCAAAAAGGAAAAATAAAAATTTGAAGAATGACATTTGCATGCTTAATGAAAAATTAGAATCCATGTGTTCTAAGGACAATGATATGCATGTTTCTTCAACAAGTTCAAATGATTCATGTTTAGAAGAGAAAAATAGAAAATTAAGGGAAAAGGTAGAATATCTTACCAATGCCCTTAGAAAATTTAAAATTGGATCCAAAACCCTAAACATGATAATTGGGAGCCAAAAGGCAAGTTTTAAGAAAAATGGGTTAGGATACAATGAACCCAACAATGAAAAGACCTACCATTGTCTACTTGCTAGGGGGCAATCAAAAGCCAAGACCATAGATAGAAAATGGATCCCCAAGAAATATTTGGTTAATCCAATTAGAAAGAATTTATATTGGGTGTCAAAATCAATCCTCAAGGGTTAGAGGATTTTAGGTCAAGTCAACAATGGAAATCATAATTCAAATCCTTGAAAATGGTTGACTTGAGACATTAAGGGGGAGCACTTAGGCTTGATAGAAATTCATGATCAAAAGGGCTAAGTAGATGTTACCTTTATCTCACAATGATTCACATTATTTTCTAACCATAAATGTGAGATATTAGGATGATACAAATAATTTACATATACTTATGGCATTTCGATGAGTTATGAAATGTATCAATTATTAGTGATCATAGGCCAACTATGGGGAAAGTAAATATTTAATTAATGGATATCTTGCCCATAGATCATAGTTGAACATTTCAAATGTTTTGAAAATAATTCTATGTTTTATTTACAGTGAATAGTGTTGGTGCAACATCCCTCAGGTCAAGGTTGACCTGGTTGACCAAGCTGAGTCTTGGTTTGAGTTTAGATGTTTGACAATAAGAAATTGATTGAAGAAGAGTCAAGTAGGTCAAGGTTGACCGGATACTTGACTGGGAAGTCCTAACTGGGATGTTAGGTAGAATGGAAGTCCTGGTGAGTGAAGCCAGGCAGAAGGGAAGTCCTAGTGAGTGAAGCTAGGCAGATTGAAACCCCTAGTGAGTGAAGCTAGGTGAAAGTCCTGGTGAGTGAAGCCAGGTGAAAGCCCTAGTGAGTGAAGCTAGGCAGATGGAAAACCCTAGTGAGTGAAGCTAGGTGAAAGTCCTGGTGAGTGAAGCCAGGCAAGGGAAAATCCAGATGGATCAAGGACGATCGGACATCTGGTGTTGGGAAGTCCAAGTAGGTCAAAGGATTGACTGGATACTTGGCACGAGGAAATACAGATAGGTCAAGGGAGTGACCAGATACTTGGCAAAGTCCAAGTGGGTCAAAGGGATTGACCAGACACTTGGTGGGAAGTCCTAACAGGTCAAAGGAGTGACCAGATGCTAGGCATGATGTACCAACAGGTCAAGGTTGACCGGATGTTGGTTTGAGAGGCTTGGAATTTGGTTTTGGGCAAAAACCAAGTGTTGGATCGATCAGTGGATCGATCCAGGAGCTGAATCGATCAGTGGATCGATCCAGGCCTTTTCTAGCGAACAGAGAGCCTCTGGATCGATCCGTGGATCGATCCAGATGTCCCAATCGATCAGTGAATCGATCGGGACGATGCTGCTTCGTGCGATAAGCGCTGGATCGATCCGTGGATCGATCCAGAGCACAGAGGCGCTCTGGATCGATCCGTGGATCGATCCAAAGCCTCCCCGATCGATTGGGAACATTCGAATCGATCGGGATCCGACCGTTAACATCGATAAAGGCCGCAGGCGCACGATTCCTTCGGCACCTCTTCACCGATTCATTCCAGATCTTCACCAGCTCCTCCACAGCTCTTCTCAAGCTCGAGATCGCCAGTTCTTGAAGGTTCTTGGAGGCTCTTCCAAGTCAAGAGGCGGATCAAAGCAAGAAGAAGAACCTAGGGTTAGGGTTTGTGCACTCATTGTAAGCTTGTAAGCTTGTATTTCTTTACTACCCTTTCTTCTTCTTGTATTGAGTCTTGTAGGGTTTCTCCACCCTTGGTAGTTACCATAAAGGAGTGTTATTCATAGTGGAGGGTGTGTGCGTTGGTGTGGATCCTTGGATTAGTCACCTTTTGTGAGGTGGATACCAAGTAAACCAACCGTGTTAGCGTTGTGTGAGTGTTTCTGTATTTTCCGCTGCACATCTTCGAAGAAACAAGCAACGCCGAGCACCGAGCGAACGCGACGAGCTATTCACCCCCCCCCCCCTCTAGCTACTTTTGGTCCTAACAAGTGGTATCAGAGCGAGGCCGCTCTTCACCGGAATCATCGCCGGAAGGGTCAAGCATAACAAGAAAAGCTAGAGGGTGAAGAAGTTGAAGCAAATTCATCAAAAGTCAAAGATTTCAAGAAGCTCAACTTCAAGATGCAATTCCAAGATGGACTTGGATTTGACACAAGGGTGGCTCCACCATACACTTCCACGAGCTTCGATTCTTGGAAATCAAGAATCGGAAACTTTCTTATGATGGAGATAGAGCAATGGTTTGCTCTAATGGAAGGATTTGAAGCTCCAACAAACTCAAAGGGCAAGCTTCTCAAGAAAAGCAAATGGAGCTCGGAGCAAGTCCAAAGGTGCGATGCAAATGACAAAGTGACCAAGCTTTTGGTCAATTTATTGCCAAGCACCATCCTTTGCAAAATTGGAGAATTTGAAGATGCAAAGGAATTATGGAGCAAATTGGCCAAGCTTCATGAAGAGATCCCCTCCACTGTACAAAAGCAAGAAGTATCCAGAGAGGGTGACTCTTTGGAGCAAGACCAAGAAGAGGACTCCGAGGTTGAGAGATGCTCAACCTCCGAAGAAGAGGAAATCCAAGAAGCTTCATCCTCAAGGGAATGCAACGAAGGGAACAAGGAGGGAGCATACTCCTTGTTTCATATTCAAGATGATGAAGCCTCCACCTCTAGGATTGAGGGGGAGCAATCCTTGGTGACGCCGGATCAAGAAGAAGGAGAAGCTTCTACATCCGGGTCAAGAGACAAAGAGGAGGAAGAAGATTCTACCTCCACAAGTCAAGAAAAATCAAATGGAGGAGAATCAAGGTCCGATCAAGAGGAAGCTTCTACCTCCGGATCCAAAGAAAATGCCACCCCTACAAGCAAAGGTATAAATATTTCAATTAATAATAAAAATCATATTATATGCTTTGAGTGTAGGGAACATGGGCACTACAAGAGCAAGTGCCCTAAATTGGCCAAGAAGAAGGGCCAAGTGGCACAAAAGGCAAGGTGAAGCCCAAGGAGATCATCCCCAACACAAAGAAGAGCAAGGAGCATATTATATGCTTCTCTTGCAATCAAAAGGGGCATTACCGAAGTCAATGCCCCAAGGGGAAGAAGGTGGTCAAGGCTCAAGGAGGCACTAGTCAAGGGGGAGCCTCCAAGGTAAAGAAGAAGGTATCTTTTATTGAGCCTACCCCTTTACATTATGGTAAAAAGCATGATAGTTCTAATTTTTATCATTTTAATGCGATTTACCATAAGAATAGGAAGCATGAGGACTTTAAGGAAAAGCATGTGGCCCTACATGCCAAAACTACCCAACCTAAGGTTAGGAAGGTAGATGGACACTTGGGCAAGAACACTAAGGAAAATAGATACAAGCCCAAAAACAAAAATGCTCATGGATGTAATGAAAAATCAAAATCTAAGGATTTAATGATAGAAAATCAAATCTTGAGATCAAAACTTGATAAGATGGAAAAGACCCTAAAAAGGATGGAAAATATCCTAAAAGGGCAAAATGAGCATAACCTAGGTTTAGGGGTACAAAAGTCATCCAATGGCCATAGAGGTTTGGGATACAAACCCAAAGCAAAAAGGGATGTGCCTAGTTATCATAGGGTTCCATATAGCTATGGAACAAACCCTAAGTCTAGAGGTCAAGTCAAAGATACAAGGGAAGATATCCCTAGAAGTATCTTTGCAACCAAAGTGACTAAGACTTCTAAGAAGTCTAAGAAAGTCACTAACAAGGTCACAAGAGAGGCTATCCCTAGAGTTGACCTAGAAAATGTGACCAAGGCTTCTAAGAAGCCCAACAAGGTCACTAGGAAGGTATCTAGGGAAGTTATCCCTAGTGAGTACCTAGAGCATCCAAGGAGCACCAATAGGTGTTGGGTTCCTAGGAGCATTTTCTCTACCCATAAATGGGTTAGAGAGTGTCAACTCTGATTAGAAGGGTAGTTAACCCAACTTTGAGGAAATTGACACTCAAGGAGCATTTTCAAAGTTTTGTTAACTTTTGAAAATGAAATGGAATTATTATTTACTCCTTGAAAGAGTAAAATGTGCCTAATGATGGAAGAATTGATTTTAATCTTAAATGGCACATATTGAGAAATTCATAAGAACTACCAAGTTGGGAGTGTGGTATGTTCTTAGGAAATTTAAGGCAATCCGGGCCTTATTTTAAAAGTGCTACTCTTGTGAAAAATGAAATATGCCAACATTTGAGGATATGTTTAATTTCAACTGGCACAAATTAATCAAGGGAATTAGAAATGCCAATTTAGGCTTTGGCATTTTCATGAAGCACTTTAGGGCAATCCAGGTTTAAGTTGTAAGTTTAGCTAAGATTTTAAGGATACTTAGATAGTTGATCTAGGTATATTTTATTTATGCTAAATCTTGCCATGATTGTTTGCCCATCATATGCCATGACATCATATTTATTTTTGCATTCATGTTTTATTATGCAAAATCCAAAAAAAATACCATGTCATGACATTCATACATCATGTAGTTATAGGAATCTTTCTTTTGAAAGTTATTTTATTTTGATGTATGTCATAACATTATCATGCATTAGTTTAATTCCTTGTAATTAAGGACAAATGGCATTTAACAACACTTATTAACAAGTGACATCTTAGGTGGATGTCTAATATCCTTAAAATGCCTAGATAGATATGCATGATCCCTAGATTAGGGCAAAACCAAAATCTACATCTCACAAAGACTATAAGGTGACTTGTATGTGCTTTAGTGCACATTAGATACAAGTGAGATATTAGGATGATGAACAAAGCTCAAGATGTTGATTTAGTGCATTCTTTTGAGTTTTTAAGTTCATCAAAACACATAGTTATGTGTTTTCCCATCATTGGGAAAGCTAATGTACAAGTCATGTGCATTATGCCCAAGGAACATGATGGGATATCGGTTTTGAAAATTTTTTTAAAGATGCTTTTGGAAAACTATGGTGAAGGCTACCTTTTGATAGTAATCACCATTGAATAGTTAGACACAAACTTGAAGAAAACGCTAAAGTTTTAGCAAGTTTTCAAGTTTGTGTCAATCTTTGAAAATATGATGTATTTTCGTAGAAAACTATTTTTCCATGATTAAGTATGCCCTAAATAATGTCTACACGAAATTTCATGATTTTTGGATTTTTGTAGAATTTTCTAGGGGTTTCTGAAGTTGACTGAAATGGAATTTCAGCAACTATCAGAGCTCCGATCGATCCATGGATCGATTGGAGTTCCTGAATCGATCCGTGGATCGATTCAGAAGGCAAGTCCCCCCGCGAGCAGAAGCTCGCTGGATCGATCAGCCGATCGATCCAGGTAGTCTGAATCGATCAGTGGATCGATTCAAAAAGGTTCAATCGATTGGAACCCAACTCCAATCGATCCAAATTGCTGATTTTGGCTGGGAAGGCCTGATTTCAGCATCTTTGAACCTCTTTGAGTCTAGGTAACCAATTCAAAACCCAAAATACATTTGTATACATACAAAGGGTGTTTTCATGAGAAAACAAGGATGGATTGGTTAAAGAAGGCTTTATTAAAGTTTAGGTTGAGGTTTGTTTCAAATTTTGAGTATTTGAACCTCAAAACTTCTAAATCTGGGTTTCCTAAAGGTTTAGGGATTCCAAGTCATTGTTGGTGCAATGACAGAAGTTTACCACCATGTCTTTAGGGGGAGGGACTCTTTAAAGACATGAAAAATTTATTTTTCATGAACCTTGGAAGGTGGTTAACCTTCTTTAAAGAAAATGCTCATGTATGAGCTTTTGACCTTGAAATGGGGAGTGGATATCCTCATTATTTCAAGTGGGAACTCAAGTGGTTAGAAAATACTTAAGGTTGGGTATTTGTCTACATTGAGGGAGAAGTTAAGGATAAATGAAGGGTATGGGACCTTCATTATCGTGTTGATCACAACGAGTGATGTTGTGAACAACGAGGAGCAACTCTTCAGGGGGAGAGTCGTCAACAAATGGATTTGTTGATGTGTACCCAAAATTGGGGAAAGGGTTGATGTGTGCCCAAAGATGGGTTGATGTGTGCCAATAGGGGGAGAATGAAAGAACCTATGAATGAGTGTAAGTTTAGGCTTTCATTACCTAGAGGGAGTGTGCCCTCTTAGGGGGAAAATGAAGAGCTTAATTTATGTGTTCATTTCCTAGTGGCATGAAGATTGAGGCTATAGGATTAGCCTAACTTACATGTGGTATTGTAAGTGTTATTGTGGTATTGTCAAACATCAAAAAGGGGGAGATTGTTGGTGCAACATCCCTCAGGTCAAGGTTGACCTGGTTGACTAAGCTGAGTCTTGGTTTGAGTTTAGATGTTTGACAATAAGAAATTGATTGAAGAAGAGTCAAGTAGGTCAAGGTTGACCGGATACTTGACTGGGAAGTCCTAACTGGGATGTTAGGTAGAATGGAAGTCCTGGTGAGTGAAGCCAGGCAGAAGGGAAGTCCTAGTGAGTGAAGCTAGGCAGATTGAAAACCCTAGTGAGTGAAGCTAGGTGAAAGTCCTGGTGAGTGAAGCCAGGTGAAAGCCCTAGTGAGTGAAGCTAGGCAGATGGAAAACCCTAGTGAGTGAAGCTAGGTGAAAGTCCTGGTGAGTGAAGCCAGGCAAGGGAAAATCCAGATGGATCAAGGACGATCGGACATCTGGTGTTGGGAAGTCCAAGTAGGTCAAAGGATTGACTGGATACTTGGCACGAGGAAATACAGATAGGTCAAGGGAGTGACCAGATACTTGGCAAAGTCCAAGTGGGTCAAAGGGATTGACCAGACACTTGGTGGGAAGTCCTAACAGGTCAAAGGAGTGACCAGATGCTAGGCATGATATACCAACAGGTCAAAGTTGACCGGATGTTGGTTTGAGAGGCTTAGAATTTGGTTTTGGGCAAAAACCAAGTGTTGGATCGATCCAGGCCTTTTCTAGCGAACAGAGAGCCTCTGGATCGATCCGTGGATCGATCCAGATGTCCCAATCGATCAGTGAATCGATCAGGACGATGCTGCTTCGCGCGATAAGCGCTGGATCGATCCGTGGATCGATCCAGGCGTTACTCCAGAGCACAGAGGCGCTCTGGATCGATCCGTGGATCGATCCAAAGCCTCCCCGATCGATTGGGAACATTCGAATCGATCGGGATCCGACCGTTAGCGTCGATAAAGGCCGCAGGCGCACGATTCCTTCGGCACCTCTTCACCGATTCATTCCAGATCTTCACCAGCTCCTCCACAGCTCTTCTCAAGCTCGAGATCGCTAGTTCTTGAAGGTTCTTGGAGGCTCTTCCAAGTCAAGAGGCGGATCAAAGCAAGAAGAAGAACCTAGGGTTAGGGTTTGTGCACTCATTGTAAGCTTGTAAGCTTGTATTTCTTTACTACCCTTTCTTCTTCTTGTATTGAGTCTTGTAGGGTTTCTCCACCCTTGGTAGTTACCATAAAGGAGTGTTATTCATAGTGGAGGGTGTGTGCGTTGGTGTGGATCCTTGGATTAGTCACCTCTTGTGAGATGGATACCAAGTAAACCAACCGTGTTAGCGTTGTGTGAGTGTTTCTGTATTTTCCGCTGCACATCTTCGAAGAAACAAGCAACGCCGAGCACCGAGCGAACGTGACAAGCTATTCACCCCCCCCCCCCCCCTCTAGCTACTTTTGGTCCTAACAAATAGTTATTTTGAAATATATGAATTCAAAAGTAGGATTTAATTTGATACAAACTTGAGTGATTTTCAAGGTATTTAAGTTTTTATCAAAACTTCAAAAATATGATGAATTTTTATGAAACATATTTTTCCTAGATAGAGCCCCTTAAAATAAATATGTCTTCAAAATTTCCTTATTTTTTGAATTTTCTAAAATTTTTTATACATTTCTGAAGTTGGCTTCTGAATGCTGAAAATTTGAATTGGTTTGTGCCAATCGACTGCGACAAGTAGCAGTCGACTGGTAGCTCTTTTCCAGCACTGGCAAGAGCTGGTTTGGGGGTCATTTTGAGTCCACATTGATACCTTGGTATGGGTCTATGTTTGGTACAACTTTTGATGGTGTCAAAGGGGGAGAAATGGGAAGGTTTAAGTTAGAAGCCTAATTGTGTGCAAAACTTGAAAATTAAGGTTGAAGAGCAAATGTTAAGGTGTTAAGGGGGAGCTTGTGTATTATCCTTCATGTTTACATATTGCTTTTAATTTTCAATGTTATTACTTATGCCTAACTTAAACATATTGCCACACATCAAAAAGGGAGAGATTGTTGGTGCAATCGACCTATGCTTGATCGGTATGATCATGGTTTTGATGTGTGTGTCAAAGAGTTTAAGTTAGGCTTTCATATGTGTTTGATATGTGTGTTTGGGTCTTGCAGGACTTGGTGAAACACACATGAGAAGCTTGGTGTAGCTAATCTTGGGAAGCTCGTCCTAAGGCTCAGATCTTTGAGTCGGTGAAGGATGGTGTGGAAGGCATCCGAGGGACCGTCGGACGAGGAGCAAGGGAGTGGAGCCGAGGGAAGCATACTTCAAGGCAACATGAAGGATGGCACGGAGAGGAGTCGCGGGCTCGAGTGCATCCGAGGGACGAAGGTCGAGGAAGAGGACTTCAAGGGCGACTCCGGAGAGGATGAGTGTGAGTGTGTAACAAGGTGCTGTCCAGTCGGTTGCAACTTTTATCAGTCGACTAGAAAATGACCGTTGACCAACCGTTGGTGCTACGAAGTAGCCGTTGGCTACCTCCAACGGTAGCACCAGTCGAGTACTGATGGTTTTGCCAGTCGACTGGTGTCGAGATAAGTTGATATAATGATCAACTCTCTCCTCTTATTTATAGGAAGCTTTGGGGCTTGAAGGAGGTTAACTCATGCTTATTGAATAACTCCTTAGCAATTGTCCAAAGTTTTCAAGACATTCTCTTCCTCCTAATCTAAGTCTTCATCTTGTAAGAGGAAGAGAGCTTTATGAGAGGTTGTACTCCACCGAGAAGGAGTAAGAGCTAGCCGAAGATTGCCGAGAATTGATCCACCGAAGGGTCAAGGGTTCGTCCACCTCAAGAACACGCCATGGAGTAGGAGCAAGCAATCTCCGAACCACGTAAAGGAATCGTGTTAACGTTTGTATTCTTGTTTATATTCATTGTTTTAGTTTTCGTATTTCCGCTACGCACTAACGTCTTGTAGAGAAGAAAGGAATTGGGGGTGACCTAGCTATCCAACCTCCCTTCAAGTCGGCCACTGATCTTTTACAAAACGTCCTTAAAAATAAAGTCTCGGAGTTTGATTTGGTGTAAATCACTATTCTGACAGCTCCAAAACTCCCACAACTATTTCAATAATTGCAAGCATTCCACAAAAATTCCAAAGTACCGACAATATCTAAAATCCTATAAGGACTTAACTTTTCACCGTAATCAATTAATTTTCTTCTATCAGTTTTTAGCTATTTTTTTCCTTTATATATATTAACATTATCAATTTATAGGAAAATTAACATTTTCAAATTTTAATGTCTTTAACTCTCTAAATTAAAACGCAGATTTTATTTTTATCTAAAAGATAATTATTTTTAAAATAATAAAACCTAAAAAGTTTATAGTACAATTTTAACAAGATACGTATTTAATGATTTATTGACTTCCCGACTCTACTATTGTGTTTTTTAAATATTTAAATCTTAATAGAATTTTTATTCGCAATATGATTAATTTTTTATTATATCGATGTAAAGACGATCAAATTTCTTATAAAGTACTTAAGGTGTGTTTTGTTCAAATTATCGTGTATAATTTTGATTATGTGATTATCAGGTAATCATATAATCAAGATTATGGGGAATAAAACATAACCAAATGTTATTTGGTTCAACCTAGGTAATGCAACAAAAACTTATTTATTCGAAGGTTTTAATGAATAAACTACTTTAATATTTTACTGTATTACCCTCATTTACAAAACCAACCATACATAATAATAATAATAATAATATTATTATTATTATTATTATTTAAACTCTACATTTTTTTACTTTTTTCTTTTTCCTCATTTTCTTCATTTTTATGTATTTTTTCTTTTTTAGGTTTTTTATTTTTTTTCTTTTTTTACATTTTTCTTTTTTTATTTTTTTACGTTTGTTATTTTTTTTTACATTTTTTTTTATTTTTTACGTTTTTTAATTTTTTTACATTTTTCTATTTTTTTATGTTTTTTATTTTTTAATATTTTTTTATTTTTTTACATTTTTTTTTATTTTTTACGTTTTTTAATTTTTTTACATTTTTTAATTTTTTTACATTTTTCTATTTTTTTATGTTTTTTATTTTTTTTACATTTTTTTTATTTTTTACGTTTTTTAATTTTTTTACATTTTTCTATTTTTTTTGTTTTTTATTTTTTAATGTTTTTTATTTTTTTCCCATTTTTTTTGTTTTAAACATTTTTTATTATTTTTTATTTTTTAATGTTTTTTATTTTTTTCCCATTTTTTTTGTTTTAAACATTTGTTATTATTTTTTTATTTTTTAAATTTTTTTTACGTTTATTCTATTTTTATTTATTTTTAATTAATTTTTATTTTTTACATTTTTATTCTTTTTTAAATTCTTTTTACATTTTTTCTATTTTTATGTTTTTTATTTTTTTACACGTATTATTATTATTTTTTATGTTTATTATATTTTTATGTCTTTTTCCTTTTTTTTTAGTTTTTTTTATTTTATTTTTTATATTTTCCTTTTTTTCTTTATGGTTTTCTATTTTTTTTAACATTTTTCTCTTATCCGAGGGTATTTTGGGTAAAAAAATCCGTTAACCCCGGAATCAAGAAAAATCTCAATTTTATGAGGTTTTTCAATTCCGGGTTGCATGCCCTTTTGCTGACGTGTCTGGCATGAAACATTACTAGGGGTGTCAATTCGGGTGGGTCGGGTCGGGTCGGGTTTGGTCGGGTTGAGTTTTTTTTTTTTTTTTAACCCAACCCGAACCCGACCCGAACCCGAGTTCAACCCAAAACACCTCAACCCGAACCCGAACCCGACCAACCCGATCAACCCGAACCCGACCCATATAACCCGAAAATCCGATTCAAAACGACTTTTTTGAGCTATTTTCCCTATAATTCTTCACTTTTATCTCAATACTCCATCATTATCATACAAACATGATATTAATATACATTAAAACATCTAAATTTTTAAAATAAAATTTGATTTAACCCCAAAAAAACCCACAAAACCCTATATTTAAGCCAACCAGGGTCAACCCGAACCCGACCCGACCCAACCCGAAATTTTTTTGCTCTCCAACCCTCCAACCCGAACCCGAACCCGACCCGAACCCAAAAATGCCCAACCCGAACCTGATTTTTTTTCGGGTCGACTCGGGTTGGGTCATCGGGTCGAGTTTATTTTTGACACCCCTAAACATTACTCAGGAATCATCGATTACATTAATCAAACAGGGTTTTCGTTGATAAGCTTGGATGAATAACCAAAGTTATCAAGGATAACCCCCAACCAAACACACTCATACAATTATGATGCAATCTATAGATTCACAAATAGATAATCAAAACAAATCTATTAATTCAACTATAAATATGAGTGCCGACAATATGATACCTTCAACTTCCTCCATTGTGGTTAATACTAGAGAGACGATTAATTACAGTTTCAATTTAAATGAATAAGCTCCTAATTTTGAGGATGACCTAGTACATACGAGTACAAGATTGGAAGAACTTTTTTAGGGAACATGGACTGAACAAGAATATAACGACAATAGAATGGAAGCAGAAATTGAAATGGATGTCTCCGAGGATAAATTCTTAGCAAATTATATATACTATTTATTAGATGAGTCAATCAACACTAATGAATATAACGATCTTGAAGAGCAGTTTCCATTAACTGAAGATGTATATAAAATAAACACAAGACTTGTTCCATTGCTAATGAAAGAAGTAGATAACTTTATTGAAGAATTTTGTATTGGTCAAATAACGTAATTTTTTTTATTTCCATAATGTTAACTTAACTCAATTTCAATTGTACTAACATAAACATATATCAATTCTTATTGTTGGTTTACGCAATACAAAAATATTTTAAAGATGCACTTGCTAAATATGCTATGAACAAACACTTCACATATAAAATAAAGGACACTAAGAAGAATAGAGTTAAAGCAATATGTGATGAAGAAAATTACACATGGACAATAATTGTAAGGGAAGATATTGAGTTCATGGTTACAAAATATTTTGAGCACCATCAGTGCAGTCTTAGTATAGCAACAACTGATTATCCCACATGCACATCTTCATTTATAGCTTCTCAGATTGAAAGTCATTTTGTGGCATCAAAAGATTATAGACCTATAAACATTTAGAATGAGATGAAATCACAATTTATAGTGAATATATCATATCGAAAGGTATATTGTGTGAGAGCTATAAATAAGGTGGTAGATGATTTCGATAAGGATTATGGTGATCTCCTTATACTATTTGGTGAGCTAAAATATAGAGACTCAAATACATACATTGTATTGAAAAGAAATGATGATATATTTCAACATTATTTTTGGGCTTTTTGTGAATATAGAAAAGTTTTTCGGGCATATTTTCATAAATTAATTGGAATTGATGCAACACACCTGAGGGGCAAGTATCCGGATGTATTATTGATGAACACAGTAATAGATGGTAATGGAAATTTTCTTCCAATTAGCTTTGCAATTGCTAAGGTTGAGCATGACTCTATATGGGAGTGATTTTTAAATCATATAAATATATTTTTTACAGTTAATCCATCAAATATGACAATTATATCTGATAAATATCGTAGAATATTATCTACAATGAGTAAAGTTTATCCTACTGCTTATCATGGATTATGTTACCATCACCTGTCTTGTAATATGATTATAAATACTCATGATAGACATGTATTATGATTGTTTTGGATTGCAGTTAGAACAAATACAATTCCATAATTTAATCTAATCATGCAGACTATGTCAGAAACATATGTAGATGCCTATAAATGACTTCAAGATATAGTAGATGCTTATAAATGATTTCAAAATATAGAATCTACAAAATAGGTAAATGTATATTTCCCTGGTAGAAGGTACTCAATGTTGACAACAAATTATTCTGAAAGCATGAATGCATTGTTTAAGAAGACTTAGAACTCTGAATTATAGTTCTAATAAACAACACAAGGAGAGAGGTTGCTTAATAGTTTTATAACATCAGGGAGCAAGTGTCTAATTCTATAGGAGAATTGATGTCATTAGCTATAAAGAAGATTGATACTAGGAGACAAAAAAGTGGATATTATATAGTTCATCCACATAGCAGAACAAAAATGGAGGTACAAACTTCATCATCATCATACATAGTTGACATGGAGTTTTGTAAATATGATTGCAGTGGGTTCCATATTTCAAGGCTTCCTTTCTCACACGCTATAGCAGTGTGTTTATACAGGAACATGACCTCGTATAAGTATTGTGAGCATTATTTCTTATTTAAAACTTGGAAAAGTACTTACATGGATTGTATTTATCGATGTAGAAGTAAACAATATTGGTCAATAGGTGGACAAGAATATATTATTTTACCATATAGTGGCCTTGTGCAATCTAGGATAAGGAAGCAGACAAGGATCCTTCCAAACACATGGGAAAGGTTAAAAATAGGTGTAGTAGGTGTAAACAATTAAATCATAATAAAAGATTATGTAGAATGCATCCAGCAAGTTGATACATGTATTGTGTGTTCTTGTATTGCTGTTCTTTTATGATAATGCTCAACTTTTGTATGTATTTAACACACAAGTTTATCATTTTGATGAATGAACATATAAGTGTATTTTACTAAATATATTCATATGCGTATTTTCATTAACATAGTATTAATTTTAAAACAGTTGATTTACATTTAAATATCTCAATGTAATATTGTCTATGTTATGTTTATATATTCATATGTTCTTTTATGAAGAGATATAAATTATGTGTATTGGTATGTGCAATTAGAATATTTGAATGTAATATTTAAAAAAAGGATGATAAACATTCACCATTCAGACAATCTAATGGATTGTTATTAGATTGTGTAAAATTGTTGTGTTGTGTTGTTGTAAATTGTTGTGTTGTGTTCTTCTAAATTATTTTTGTATTGAATTGTATAAAGTATTGTATAAAATTTTTGTGTTGTGTAAAATAGTATTCAAAAAATTGTCGCTCTCGATATGGTGTATTGCAATGTTGTTCGAGGGCATGGATATATTCAGGACACCAACCCAAAGTGCATAGGACCTGGTCTCATGTTAATCAAATGTCGTTTGGTCCATCAGTATATTTTGGTCAAAATCGGCTGATGAACCTTAGCAAGTCTAAAATTGAAAGTTCAATATCCTAATAAAAAGGAGAAATTAAGGATCTCAAATATGATGTGTTTGAGTGATCATCATCGTCGTATCATTTTTATTAAGCTATCGAAATCATTTCTTATGCCCTAATCATGTTCAAAAAATTGCAACACTCGATATAGTGTGGCATAATGACATTTGAAGGCATGTATAGATTCATGACATCTGCCCGAGCACATAGGTCCTAGTCTTATGTCAATCCGATATCATTTGGTACAATAGTCGATTTTGGTAAAAATCGGCTAATGGACATTAGCAACTCAAAAAGACAAAAAAATTTAATATCTTAAGAAAGAGATAAGATCAAGGATCTCAAATATGGTATGGTAGAGTGATCACTATCACGATATCATTCATATTTAGCCCCTGACATCATTTCTCATGCCCAAATCATGATCAAAAAATTGATGCTCGCGGTATGATGAACTGAGGCACCTCCGATGAACCGAGATGCCTCCAATGAACCGAGATGCCTCCAATGCCGCCAGATCAGAAAACCAGTCATTGTGAGTGGATAAAGAACAACTGGTTAGAGGCACCTCCAAAGTGTCACATTAGTAAAACAGTTATTTCTACCATTAGGCTATAAATAGAGGCCTTTCCTCTAGGTTAAAACAACACACTAAGAATTCATTTCTAAATTCAATTTTAGTTGTTTGTATAATCAGCTACTATGAGGCTACTCTGCCTTCGACCCTTGTTGAAGGAGATTGATAATGCTTTTAATTATCTTAAATTAATAATCACCTAGGTTATAACCAAGTACAGATTCGAGTCTCTTATCGCTTTACATGTTATTTTTATTTAATTAATTAGTATATCCTTGCTAGCAAGTTAGCAAGAGAAAGTCTTTGAATTTTGATTGCAGGCTATTCACCCTCTCTAATTGGTCCACCCAATCTAACAAGTGGTATTAAAGTCCAACCGTCTTAGAATAAATAACCATCAACCAAAGCAATAAAGAAGATGATCGGATCAAACATCCAGCCACAAAAATTTGAAGAGTTCACATTACAGAGACGTCCCTCAATTCACCAACCTCGGAGAAATGGTGTTAAATCAAGATTCCCTTTGATATATATTAATCGCATTTCCAAGAACCCAAAATGGACATCAATTCTTGAGACGTCCCTAGTTTTTGTTTTTTTGGAAAACAAATCATATATATCTATAAACTTAAATCAACAACATCGACATGAAAGGAAATACTGAATTCTTAACATGAGTTCCTAAATTTATTTGCAAACAAACAGCTACTAAACTATGCGGAAAGGTAAACTAAAGTAGGTCTTTGGGTTGTACTGTCATGGTCCCGAGCTGGCTCACTAGTCATTGCCTCCTGCCTCATTCATCTCATTTACTGAAAAAAAAAGTTATAATCTGTGAGTCGAGAGACTCAGCATATTCCGAACCGTGTTATGCAATAGGTAGCGCCCATGATCTAGTGTACTACGGGATACCTAAGCTAAGTAACTTAGGACTTACTTACTAATATATTATGGGCATGAGCACATGAGTTGACATAGGCATGCAGACATACGCATAAGCATGTAATAGACATAATCATGAGCATGTATATAACATAGACATAAGCATACTTACATGGCATAAACGTATATACTATGGATGAACAGAAACATAAGCATAAACATGAAATAGACATAATCATGAGCATGTATATAAACATAGGCATAAGCATACTTACATGGCATAAACGTATATACTATGGATGAACAGAAACATAAGCATAAGCATGAATAGACATAATCATGAGCATGTATATAAACATAGGCATGAACATACTTACATGGTATAAACGTATATACTATGGATGAACAGAAACTTAAGCATAAACATGTAAATAATTGAGCATGAAATAGACATAATCATGAGTATGTATATAAATATAGGCATAAGCATATTTGCATGACATAAACGTATATACTATGGATGAATACAAACTTAAGCATAAGCATGTAAATAACTAAGCATGAGAATCAGCATAATCACATAGGGTTAGTGAGCTCCCGGGCTAAGGCCACCGATCACACTCAACTACATAATTTGGTGAGTTCTCGAGCTAAGGACACCTGACACACTCAACCACATAGAATTTTGGTGAGCTCCCGGGCTAAGGACACCAGTCACACTTGACCACGTAGATTTGGTGAGCTTCTGGGCTAAGAACACCGGTCACACTCGACCACGTAAAATTGGCGAGCTCCCGGACTATGGACACCGATCACACTCGACCACGTAAAATTGGCGAGCTCCCGGGCTGAGGACACCAACCACACTTGACCACGTAAATTTGGTGAGCTCCCGGGCTAAGGACACCGGTTACACTCAACCATGTAAAATTGGTGAGCTCCCGGGCTAAGGACACTGGTCACACTCAACCGCGATCATTACATACACATGGACGTTAGCTTAATCATACACTTAACATAAACTTCATCACTATTTAAACATGGACATAATCGTAAATCTTAACGTAAGCATGCAAATTCATAACATATATATAGTCTACTGAACTATTATGATGTGAAGCAAGAGTAAGCACATTAAAATTTCAAGTCCTAGGAGCTACCATGGAATCATCCTCTACATAAACATAAGAGTATAGGAACCTATGAAATCTGAGACTTATCTATGGTATGTTGGGGCAATTTCCCTAGGTCAAGTTTGACCAGTTTGACTAAGCTTGAGTTGAGTCAAGCTTGAGTCAGGATTTGAGTTTTGATGTTTGACAATATAAGAAGATTACTGGAGCAATCGTCTGGTTATGGAGATGGTCAAAGGGTTGACCAGGTTGATGAGAATACAAGTCAAGTAGGTCAAGGTTGACAGGAGACTTGACTGGGAAAGTCCTAATTGGATGTTAGACATTTGGAAAGTCCTAGTGAAGAGCTAGGTAGGAGAAAGTCCTGGTGAGGAGCCAGACAATGGGAAAGTCCTAGGAAGGAGCTAGGCAAGTGGGAAGTCCTGGCGAGGAGTCAGGCAGTTGGAAAGTCCAAGTGTGATCTTGGCAAAGGAGAAAGCCCTGGTGAGGAGCCAGGCAATTGGAAAATCCAAGTGTAATCTTGGCAAAGGATGTAAGTCCAAGCATGTGGGCTTGGCAAGGTAAGTCCTGGTATGACTTGGCAAGGAAGACCCGACAACTAGGATGAGGCCGAAGAAAGCTCTTGAAGGCAAGGCGTGAAGGATGGGGAGATATCCGAGGGACGCAAGGCTGATGGAGGAGGCTAGAAGGCTAGTTCGAGGTTGGTCGGGTGTGGCCAAATGCTAGGTATGGAGACCCAATAGGTTACGGTTGATTGGAAGTTGGGTTTAGGACTTTGGACTTGAGTTTGAGTCAAGTTCAGAGTGTTCAATCGATCGGGCGATCGATTAAACAAGGTCTAAATCGATCGGTCGATCGATTTGAACTGTGTTGCGATTGTGGGAAGATCCAATCGATCGGGTGATCAATTGGGATGTGAAATCACGAGTACAGAGACTTTCCCAATCGATCGAGCGATCGATTGGGAGCTGCCAATCGATCGGTCGATCAATTGGGCAGCAGAAGCTCTCACGCGGACGCGAGAGCACAGAAAAGCGCTGAATCGATAAAGCGATCGATTCAGGAAGTCCCAATCGATCGGTCGATCGATTGGGAAGTGACCGTTGCGCAGGATGTAGGTGATGAACGACTACGATGGAGCGGTGCTAACGTGGCAATCGATTGGGGTTGTTTTCAATCGATTGGAGGCACTGTATATAGCTTGGGTGGAGCGTTTTCTTCGCCAGATCTTTGCGATTTCTCCTGCGAGCTTACAACGATCTTCACAGCGATTTCTTCAGCACTCACGCCAGTTCTTGAAGGCACTTGGGGAGCATCTCCAAGTTTCAAGAGGCAACAACAAGTAGCAAGAAGAAAGGTGTATTCACTTGTATTCTTTGAGTTTCTTCTTGTATTTGTATTTGTGTTGTGTGTGAGTTTGTACGAGGCTTCTCCTCCTCTGGCTGCGACCGAGAAGGAGTTGTTCTTAGTGGAGATAGCGTGTCGTGTGTGGATCCTTGAATTAGTCACCTCTTCTTGAGGTGGATATCAAGTAAATCTTAGGTGGTAGCATTGTGAGTGTTTGTCTTCGAGTATTCCATTGCACAACAACAAGACAAAGCAAACCGATGCAAGTGCGACGAAACGCTATTCAACCCCTCCTCTAGCGGGCACATCGGTCCCAACATCGAAGCATGCACAAACTTAAGGGACGAAAATAAACATGATGTGAGAAGGACATGAAACAATTTGTAAAATAGCGTCATGATAAATGACTTCTAAAATCAGTGAATAAACTTCCTCAAAAAGTCTGAACCTTAGAATCTCTATACTAAAATTTGAGATTTGAGCATGTAAAATTCTCCAACTCCAAAGGATCAATGATAGAAGAACATGTAGTCATTGTAGGGGTATCATGATGAATAAGCCAGCCATAAACAGTGATTAAATTAAAGTAAAAAAAATAAGTCTGGAACTCACAAGGTTTATAATCCGATTCGACCAAAAATGATCTTCTACCTTTTAAAAAAAAGAACAATTAAAAGTATGAAACCAAGTATAGTGCAACGTCCATGTGACTAACCCCAGGAAGATAACAGTGATAAGAAAACTAAGACGTTAGATAACAGTGATAAGAAAACTAAGACGTTTGCCCATAGAAATAATAATAAAAAGAAAATTACATTTAAGTTATAGATGTTGGCATAAAAAGCTGGAAGCTATAAGTTACACTTAACAAGTCATAATTAAATTACGTTGCATGCATGGCACATAAACGATTTAAACCTCACTCTTTAATATCATGATTAACTTACGATGCACGCATGGCACAAAAAGAAACCAATTTAAATCTCACTCTTTAATATCCGCACCTTGCCAATCTTACCATTAAATTTGAGCGTGCAAAGACCGAGTCCTCTAAGATGATGGTCCTCTAAAAAAACTGAAAATTAAACAAGGTGTATGAATCGAACAAAGGTCTCGAATCCACCTCTTATAACAACCGAAACTTGCAGGATAATATTAATATGTATGATTCTAAACTGGGATTAAACTAAGCCTTATAGAATCCGGAACTACACTAAATTATAGAGCTATCTAGAGCATTAGACAAAGTTGGGGAACATGTCATCCATTTCTCCCTTCTTTGTCTTCCCGTGGAGCTCTACGACCGGTGGAGAATGATGGGGAGGGTGGAGCTTCTTAGGGCCGACTTCCAAAAAAAAATCCCCTAGAACTTTTGAGGGTAGAATTTTAAAGAGGTGAAAGGTTAGAATTTTGTATAAATTCTATCCATTCCGCTATATAAAATTTATTTTACTCAGTATTTATAATATATATATATATATATAATATTGATTATGTTTTCTTTATATTATATATAATATATTATTTATAGAGATTATATATATATAATAATAATAATAATAATATCTAATTTATCTACATTTCTTATATAATCTATATTATATATTTTATATTATAATATGTCAATTATCTTTTAGATGAATAATTTATATAAAAATTTCATATATTTATATTTTATTATTTGATTAATCTAAATTTTCTAATCGTTAGCCAACTTAATTACATAAATTATTAATTAAATTAAGTGAACCCCTTTAATTAAAATTTTGAATTTCTAGATACTATAATTGTAGACCCCTATTATATCTCTAAAGATCGTGAGGTAAGTAATTTAGAAATTTTGTTTTAAATTTTAAAATTACATAAATCTTGATGTACAAGATTGAGAAAAGAAAATAACATAGCATTACATAAATCTCGACGTACAAGGTTCAAGTCCCGGTGTCACGCTCCGGAGGAGTCCCTGTCCGAAGAAATTTCGGCAGCATCTCCCCTGTACGGCGGACAATCTGAAACTTTCTACATATCCACATACCTCAGTCACATTCGGCTGGAATAATAACAGTAATAAAACACATCACACAGACATTCCACGCAGTTTAATAAGAAATAAACAAATCAGTATACCATGACTCGAAAGCAACAAAACTCAACTACACTCGTAAAGCTCAAATCCGACAAACTCACCTCTTCTGCCGTCCAGGCAGACATGTAATAAAACACATCGAATAAAAATTCATCGACAAGTACAATCCCTACAATATCCAGGTATCAAACAAAACCAAGTGTAACCATGGTCAAATAAGAAGCAAAACAAAACCAAAAGATCCATAAGTCTTCGGGGTCTTCAGGGGACCAGCAACTAGAACTCTCTCCTGACAGCATCATCCTGAAATATAACAACAATGGAGGCGGGGTGAGTCCAACACTCAGCAGGTACAACTGATATACAAAGTAGGGAAATAACACCTAGCACTAATCATGCGTACAATCTCCTGATATAAGAAAGATGGAAAAAATGCATCTGAAGTAGACAGGAGAGAACTGTACTAACCAGGACCTGAGTATAAGGACAAACAATCCGAGTGATAGGGAAATCCTGTATGCATGTCAAACATAGGTATCCAAACAATATGCAGTATATAAATGCAGCAAACACAAACACAAGCAATAAATGCATCATGCATATGATGCCAATGATGCGTCCTGGTCACCCTTGACGCCAGTCAACCATCTCACACAAAAGTGAGGCCGAGTGGGTAGGGCTGTGACAACCGTGCACTCTATCGTCACTACTCCTGATGAGTGACCGAGTGGACGGGATGCTGTCAGAGTACACTCATTCTCCTACCCCAAATCATAAATGGGGGAGCGCAATGCTCTCAACTCCCGGTACACGATGACGGGGAGGAATCCCTGCCGGATAACACGTTGTGTCACACTACCCATGAGCGGACCAACGGTGCCTAAAAGAGTCCCTGCTGCAACACACTCTGCCTGAATCGACCACTAACCCATGAGTGGTGGTGTATGCAGATCCATGTAACTGGCGATGTGCTCAACAATAATGGAGCGGACTATCACACAGCATGCAATCATGCAAATGGTGCATGACACTAACCACAAAATATCCTGACTGAATCCATATATATATATAAGTGCACCATAGGTCAACAAATCAAATCAAATCAAAGGTACACAGAAGGTATAAAACCTAGGTCCTGAACATGGTAAAGTATGGTATATCACTACCCCTATAAACATGTATAAGCAGGTAAAGTATACATGAGATGCAAAACAAGAAATCAATCAATCATATAACAGGTATTGGGTAGTGACTAATCGAAACAAATAAGGAACATAATTAATGCAACTTGTTAAATTCACTACTATGTATATCAAATGACATAAGTCAAAAGTACCCGCCTCCAAAAAGAAAGGATCGTATCCGGTCCAAATCTGACGTCGAGATATCGTCTCGCGTCAAGGTCCTGTGTCAATCAATATATATTTTTATTTAGCTAACATTCATAAGAATTTAAATAGCTAAATAAAATCCACAAGACTAAATTAGGGAAAACCCTAATCCGCACAATCTAAATCAATACACCCTAATTAAATCCCATGGTCAATTAGGGTTAGTTACCTTAACCCCAAACAAACCATTAGATAGCAATCCAAGACCTAAATCCAATTACACCTGAATCTAAAACATGATCAACCACATGTTCCATTCTAAATTTATAGACCACATCAATTACAAAAGGTATTAAGATTCCTACATCATACCTCAAGTTCACAGCCGATAGGATTACTGGTTGGAGTGCTGCCGGCAAAGAAACACTACTGAAATTTACCTCTCTGCCCTGATCAAACATGCTGTCCACCAACCGAATACCCAAGTACCAGTAACCTCACCTCTTGGAATTCTTCCCTTCTGTTCGATTCTCAACTATAGGTGGTTGTTGCCGGAAGAATACTCCATAACCAGGTTACCTCAACAATCCACGCCTCTGGTGAACAAGGGAAAAATATGAATCGATCACACAACATCTCAACAACCCACACGGTACATTGCTTACCTCCAAGATCCGGCTAGAGCACGACTTGGCACAATCAATCAAGCATAAAGCTCGACACTGGTCTGCAGTCGGAGAAGGTGGCGGCAGCACAGAGGGAAGGGAGGTCTGGCGAATCAAATCCAGGGCTCGGCGTTGTGCGGAGAGGCTAGGGAAAAAGGAACGGCGAAAAACAAGAAAAAGAAAAAGGAAAAAGGGAAAAGAAATTAAAACTTTTCCTCATTAAAATAGGGTAGCCTAAACAGGCTTTTCCGGACCCTATTTTTATCCCCGTAAACTCGTCCATACGAGCTCCGAAAAATTCCAGAAAAATTTCTAAAAATTCTGAAAAATTCCCTTATCAATATTTGCCTATTTTCGATATTTTACATTCTCCCACACTAATAAAAATTTGGTCCCCAAATTTCGTTATCTACCATCAGCAAGTACTAACAACAGATATAGAGTATAAATGTTGAACGGTAAATAAATCACATACCTCAAGTGAAAAGATGGGGATATCGAGCTCGGATAGTATCCTCGAGCTCCCAAGTAGCCTCCTCATCTGAATGATGCTGCCATCCGACTTTAACCAGCCGGATAGTCTTGTTCCGCAACTGACGCTCCTTCCGGTCGAGAATCCGTACCGGAATCTCCTCATAAGAAATGTCAGGCTGAATTGGTACTGGGATATCTGCCAGCACATGTGTCGGGTCAGGCACGTATCTCCGCAGCATAGATACGTGGAATACATCGTGAACGCCTGACAGGGGTAAGCTACCACTCCGATCCTCTCCAAGATCTCGAAAGGGCCAATGTACCGCGGACCTAGCTTACCTCTGAGGCCAAATCTCTTCACCCCTTTCGTGGGTGAAACTCGCAGAAATACATGGTCGCCAACAGAGAACTCTAGTGGTCTGCGTCTCCGATCAGCATAACTCTTCTGGCGGTCCTGCGCCTCTGACATCCTCCGTCTGATAGTACGGACCAACTCTGCATCCTGCTGAACTCTATGAGGTCCCAACAACTGGGCCTCTCCAACCTCATCCCAGAGGACGGGTGTCCGACAAGATCTACCATACAACGCCTCAAACGGTGCCATCTGGATAGCCGAATGGAAGCTGTTGTTGTAAGCAAACTCTACTAACGGCAGATGGTCCTCCCAACTGCCTCCGAAATCCATAACACATACATAATGGAAAATCCGTGCAATCCAAAATAACTACCCAGTTTGACTCGCAAACTTGGGCCAACCCAAATATCCAGAACACTAAAAGCAGGTAACATAACCCGCTCTGATACCAATAAATTGGTATCAGATAAATCTCAAAAATTCAACACACGGAAATCAAACAAGTATCGCCAACTTTCTGATACCATATAAATTGGTATCAGGTTATCCCAAATATCCCAAAATACGAAAACAAAGATCGTAAAACTGTGCTCTGATACCAAATAAATTGTCACGCCCTGGAGGAGTCCCTGTTCGAAGAAATTTCGGCAGCATCTCTCCTGTACGGCGGACAATCTGAAACTTTCTACATATCCACATACCTCAGCCACATTCGACTGGAATAATAACAGTAATAAAACATATCACACAGACATTCCACGCAGTTTAATAAGAAATAAACAAATCAGTATACCATGACTCGAAAGCAACCCTACTCAACTACACTCATAAAGCTCAAATCCGACAAACTCACCTCTTCTGCCGTCCAGGCAGGCATGTAGTAAAACACATCGAATAAAAATTCATCGACAAGTACAATCCCTACAATATCCAGGTATCAAACAAAACCAAGTGTAACCATGGTCAAATAAGAAGCAAAACAAAACCAAAAGATCCATAAGTCTTCGGGGTCTTCAGGGGACCAGCAACTAAAACTCTCTCTTGACAGCATCATCCTGAAATATAACAACAATGGAGGCGGGGTGAGTCCAACACTCAGCAGGTACAACTGATATACAAAGTTGGGAAATAACACATAGCACTAATCATGCGTACAGTCTCCTGATATAGGAAAGATGAAAAAAATACATCTGAAGTAGACAGGAGAGAACTGTACTAACCAGGACCTGGGTATAAGGACAAACAATCCGAGTGATAGGGAAATCCTGTATGCATGTCAAACATAGGTATCCAAACAATATGCAGTATATAAATGCAGCAAACACAAACACAAGCAATAAATGCATCATGCATATGATGCCAATGATGCGTCCTGGTCACCCCTGACGCCAGTCAACCATCTCACACAAAAGTGAGGTCGAGTGGGTAGGGCTGTGATAACCGTGCACTCTGTCGTCACTACTCCTGATGAATGACCGAGTGGACGGGATGTTGTCGGAGTACACCTATCCTCCTACCCCAAATCATAAATGGAGGAGTGCAATGCTCTCAGCTCCTGGTACACGATGACGGGGAGGAATCCCTACCGGATAACACGTTGTGTCACACTACCCATGAGCGGACCAACGGTGCCTAACAGAGTCCCTACTGCAACACACTCTGCCTGAATCGACCACTAACCCATGAGTGGTGGTATGTGCAGATCCATGTAACTGGCGATGTGCTCAACAATAATGGAGTGGACTATCGCACAGCATGCAATCATGCAAATGGTGCATGGCACTAACCATAAAATATCCTGACCGAATCCATATATATATATAAGTGCACCATAGGTTAATGAATCAAATCAAATCAAAGGTACACAGAAGGTATAAAACCTAGGTCCTGAATATGGTAAAGTATGGTATATCACTACCCCTATAAACATGTATAAGCAGGTAAAGTATACATGAGATGCAAAACAAGAAATCAACCAATCATATAACAGGTATTGGGTAGTGACTAACCGAAAAAAATAAGGAACATAATTAATGCAACTTATTAAATTCACTACTATGTATATCAAATGACATAAGTCAAAAGTACCCGCCTCCAAAAAGAAAGGATCGTATCCGGTCCAAATCTGACGTCGAGATATCGTCTCGCGTCAAGGTCCTGTGTCAATCAATATATATTTTTATTTAGCTAACATTCATAAGAATTTAAATAGCTAAATAAAATCCACAAGACTAAATTAGGGAAAACCCTAATCCGCACAATCTAAATCAATACACCCTAATTAAATCCCATGGTCAATTAGGGTTAGTTACCTTAACCCCAAACAAACCATTAGATAGCAATCCAAAGACCTAAATCCAATTACACCTGAATCTAAAACATGATCAACCACATGTTCCATTCTAAATTTATAGACCACATCAATTACAAAAGGTATTAAGATTCCTACATCATACCTCAAGTTCACAGCCGATAGGATTACTGGTTGGAGTGCTGCCGGCAAAGAAACACTACTGAAATTTACCTCTCTGCCCTGATCAAACATGCTGTCCACCAACCGAATACCCAAGTACCAATAACCTCACCTCTTGGAATTCTTCCCTTCTGTTCGATTCTCAACTATAGGTGGTTGTTGCCGGAAGAATACTCCACAACCAGATTACCTCAACAATCCACACCTCTGGTGAACAAGGGAAAAATATGAATCGATCACACAACATCTCAACAACCCACACGGTACGTTGCTTACCTCCAAGATCTGGCTAGAGCACGGCTTGGCACAATCAATCAAGCATAAAGCTCGACACTGGTCTGCAGTCGGAGAAGGTGGCGGCAGCACAGAGGGAAGGGAGGTCCGACGAATCAAATCCAGGGCTCGGCGTTGTGCGGAGAGGCTAGGGAAAAAGGAACGGCGAAAAACAAGAAAAAGAAAAAGGAAAAAGGGAAAAGAAATTAAAACTTTTCCTCATTAAAACAGGGTAGCCTAAATAGGCTTTTCTGGACCTTGTTTTTATCCCCGTAAACTCATCCATACGAGCTCTGAAAAATTCCAGAAAAATTTTCAAAATTTTTAGAAAATTCCCTTATCAATATTTGCCTATTTTCGATATTTTACACCCGGAACAAGGAGCTCTTGGCAAAGGATGAAGTCTCGGAGATGAGGATCCTCTTGGGAATGGAAGACCTGACAATAAGGACAAGGTCGAATGAAGGTCTTGAAGGCAAAGTGTGAAGGATGGGGAAGCATCTGAGGGATGCAAGGCTGATGGAGGAGGCTAGAAGACAAGGTCAAGGTTGTGCGGGCGAGGATCTGAGTTTAAGGGAAATGTACTTGGGAAGGGAAACATTAGGTTTAGGGTTTTACCAGTCGAATGGAAGTAGTTGACTGGGGCATGACACAAAATGTTTCTGTGCCCGACGGTTGTAAAAACTAGTCGACTGGTACTATAGATAGTTGATTGACACTGTAGCCAGTTGACTGACACTATAGCCAACCAAGTTGCACTGTAGCCAGTCGACTGATTCACTATAGCAGTCAACTAGTAAAGAGTCATTAGCATAATCACAGATTCTGTAGAGTGTCGTTGGCCAGCACCAGTCAACTGATGTAAGGACTAGTTGACTGGTAATAGTAAAATCAGCTTGATGATTTCCCCAGGCTCTATATAATGGAGCTTGGGGTGGCTGGCCTTGGTGACGACAATAGACTTGGTTAAATCCTATTAGAGTCTTCAAAGCTCTCTTGTTGATCAAGAGTGTGTGTTCAAGTGTTTGTGGCGAGGTTTCTCTACCGACAAGGAGCTTGAGCTAGCCGGAACTTTTTGGGAAATCATCCACTGATGGATTTGAATCATCTACCTTATAGATAACCGTGTAGTAGGAGCCCTAATCTCCAAACCACGTTAAACGAAACATGTTGGTTTGTTTTTCTTGTTTTTATTGTCTTTAGATTAGCTTTCTATTTGCTTGTTTGTATTTTCGCTGTTCTAACATGTGTAGGAAGCGATCGAAGTGGGTGATCGGCTATTCACTCCCCTCTAGTTAGGCATCGCGGTCCCAACATTCCTTTACAAGACATCGTGCCTCCGGGACTTTACCCCCAAGAGCCATGCTCCAGGACTTCATCTGCCAAAACTAACTTCTTGGACTTTCCTTGCCAAGTCTTCATGCTTGAGTTTTTCTTGTACCTATCACTCAACATTCATGTTAGATAACCAACATTTCCTAACTTAAACTTATTTAACCAAACATTAAAAGTGAATGATACTTTAAGTAAGATTGCACCAACATGAACTCCCTTTGAATTTTGGTGAGTAGATGCTTTATCAGGTCATCATCTTCGCTACTTCAGTTGGCGGTTAGTCATTCTGAGACAATTTGGCTCTAAAACTAATTGTTGGTCCTGGTGATATCGACTAGAGGAGGATGAATAGTCTACAAGTACAATTTTAATCTTTTCTTTTGCTATTATTTTTAGCAACGACACATTGTTAGTTTAAATAAGCTAAATAACATAAAGAAAGAGTAAAAGACAGGAAGTTTTACTTGGTTACAACCAGAATAGTTGTTAATACAAGACAATTGAAGCTCACTAAAGATTTTCCTTTGATGAAGGCGAAGTAGCCCCTTACAATCGTTGGAAGAATCGAAACAAATAACAGAATTTGAATACAGTGTGGTATTCTAAACTCCTAGGACCTAGGCTTTATTTATGGGCTCCTGGTCGAATTTGATTGTTAGCTGACATGCCAGCTCTGGGCGTCTGGAGTAGGTCGGGGGTACCCAGTGGTGCATTTTATCTATTTCACAATGACTCTCTTTAATGGCTTGAGGATAAAAATTTTATCCTTCCCCTTGCACCTGGATTAGTCCTAGTGCTTGGATCGATTCGACTGCTTGGATCAGTCTGAGTATCTGGACTGGTACTAACGTGGGCTCTGATCATTATCCTCACAGCAACATCGACGGGGTCCAAGAGCCGAGACTAGTCTAAGCGCTTGGAGTCCTGGCGTCAGGACTTGGTCTAAGCACCTGGACAAGTCAACTTCATGTTGACTTCTCCGGTTGCTCTCTAGTCGCTTGGGTGATTCTTCGACCATTCATAGTTGAGCTCACCCTAATCCAATTCTGGCCTTCTCCTCAAGCAATTTTCCGCTCTGTCTTCTCATACCTCAGAAGCACCGTGCACGCCCTTCTTGTCCGTCAGTGTACTATTTTGTAGCACCTCATACCTCGGATGTATCGACCCAGTCAACTTGCTTCTCGTGCCATCCTTCTCACTAGCTACGTCTTCCGCTTGACTTCTTGTGTTCCTAAGTTCTTTCACACTTAGACACAAGGATCATACATAACATGACCTAACTTAACTTGGTTGGCCACATTAAAACTATCCCTTGGTAGTTACATGTTTGATGCCTTGTATCTGAGTGTGCAGAGACTTGGGAACACAATAAGTCGAGCAGAAGATACAATGAGCAAGAAGGATAGCATGGGAGGGAGCTGACAAACTCAGTGTATCTGAGGGACAAGGAGTTACGGAAGAGTACAGTCATGGACCGAGAAGGATGCACGCGGTACATCGAAGGGACGAGAAGCCGGGAGAAAGTCTACTTTAGTAGAAGGCCGAAGTTGAATTTGGGTGAGCTCAACTCCGGATGACTGAGTCATCACCCAAGTAAGTGGAATGAAGAATGGTCAACTATTGTGGTTGACCATTCCTGGTGCCTCCATTTACTGGAGGTGCCCTGATGACTCGAGGTGCCTTAATTGTCTTGAGGCATCTTGAATGAATTGAGGTACCTCAAAAGCCCAGAAGAAGTCATTATTGAGTGGATAAGCAGCGAAGTCTAACTCAGCCTAACCAAGGCGCCTTCGATGAACCAAGGCACCTCCGATGCTATCAGATCAGAAAACTAGCCATTTGCGCGTGAATAAAGAACAACTGGTTGGAGGCGCCTCCAATTATTTGAGGCACCTCCGAAGTGTTACATCAGTAAAATGGTCATATCGATCAATAGACTATAAATAGAGGTCTTATCCTCTAGGTTCAAACAACACACTCTGTATTCATTTCTAAATTTAACTTTAGTTGTCTGTACAATCAACTACTATAAGAGTCTACTCCACCTCCGATCCTTATCGAAGAAGGAGATTGATAATGCTTCCAATCACCTTAGATTAATAATCAACTAGGTTGTAACAAAGTATATACTTGAGTCTCTTATATTTCTTTACATGTTATTTTTATTTAATTAATTAGTGTGTCATTGCTAGCAAGTTAGAAAGAGAACGACTTTGAATTTTGATTGCAGACTATTCACCCCCTCTAGCTGGTCCACTTGATCTAACACTCTTCCCTCATATGCCTAGTGCTTCGATGACTCGCAACTCATCCTGAACACTCACGCTATCTCACCCTTTCTGCCTCATTTCCTTGGCGACAGAGGCGCATTCAATCATCAACGACAATCTTACTTTGGTGATCAACCCCTTTATTCACAACTTAAGGTAGGGCTCTCGACTAGTTCTTATCTTTACCAATCCCAAACCCCAACCCTACTATTCCTCACTGTTCTCTCTCTCTCTTTCTCTCTCTAACATCCCTTAGGATTTAGGCATCTTATCAAAAGCTCCTTCGATCAGCTCCTATGTCTCCTGATCCAATTGTGCCCACTTTATCATCGTAATCCATCGACATCTATTGTTCCTAAGTAATTATATTGGCTTGGTTAAATTTTGTTACCTTATGATTCATATCATTGTTATTAATTTTATTATTGATGCATTCATGCATACATATTGACCCAAACGTAGGCAAATTGAGGTTGGTGAAGGTCCCTCTAGGACTTCCTCTAAGTGGAAGAGTTCTAGTGACCGATCTCACTCATTCAAAATCATTCCTACCCGATATCTATATATAGAGTTCTTTCGTGATAACGATCCTAATATCATAGAAATTGTCACCCATTATAAATTAGAATAATTTATGTTTTATGACACTCTTATGCATCTAGACCTGGTGGCCGAATTCTATGATAATATACATTTTATTAGTGATGGTTCGACGTACTAAATTTGCAAAGGCAAACATGATATTGACTTTACATCGGATATTTGGAGGTCATTATTAGGTTGTTGTCTGGCTGACAACAACTTTATGTTATATTCTACCTGATACAGGTTGTAACGAGCGAACCCAAAAGATGATGTGGTGGTCAAAGTCAAGATGATGTGGTGATCAAAGTCAAGGGAAGAGAGCAGTCCCCACCTGGCTTCGTTGTTCGCCCAGTGCTAGGCTCTCAGGTCCAGTTCAACTGGATTACAAACCATTTGGGAGAGGGTCGACCAACCCTTAAACTAGTCGAACATAAAGGGTTTAATATTTTACTCTTGAACTGAAAAGATAGCATGCCCGATCAGATAAAATGTCAGTCGTGCTTAAGACACTTAGCCTAATAAATCTCTCTATGCATGACCAGCCAAATAAAAGGTCGGTCGAGCTTAAGGTACTTAGCCACATAAATCTCTTTATACAGGCCCGACTAGATAAAAGGACGACCGAGCCTAAAGCACTCAACTTCATATTGATTCCTAAATGGATTTCTAGCTAGCACAGTTCATCATATGGCTTCTTGAGCGGACTTCTAATACACCCAATGAATCATATTATTTTTTGAATGGATTTCTAATAGTTTTCAATACATAACAAAGCAGCTTAATACAAGGATAGACATAAAGACGGATTACCTTATAGGAACAAAATATACTCAACTGACAACATGAGCAGAGAATCCTAACAACTTGTCAGAATAACAACCACATATCAGAGAATATTCTACTAGAACCTTCTTCAAGGATTATTGTATCTTCTATCAACCGATCACTTATAACAGCACATTCCTTCAATGGCCTCAGTAACAGCATAAGCTATAAACGACAAAAGAGCTATACATATGGGTAAATGGAAGATTCCTCAGACAATTATTGCATATTGCATAGGTTGTACACTTTTCAGTACCCAATAACCTCTGACATTCTTAACCACCTCATGATTGTCAAGGTTATGAGAGGTGATATATAAAGGGGGTCCTCTTCATTGGCAAGGTACGTTCTCTGAACATATGAAGTTTACTCTCGCGCACACGTTCTCTACCATTCTTCATTCACCCATCTGAAATTGTACTGACTTGAGCGTTGGACGACCTTCGCTAGGGACTCCCCCTGGTTTCTGGGTATTGACATTTTGTTTGCTCATCTGAGTGTGCGTCGAATTGAAAGGAAGCCTTTTTGTGGAGTAAAAAGTCTTCTCTCAGTCAACAACCAAGCTACCGTGCCTAGAGCGCCATCTTTTCAATTTTTAGACAGGATTATAGTTGGCGCCTTCTGTGGAAACTTTCACCTGAATCTGAAGATCAGAGATGAAAGAAGCTGGACAACTCACCACCGTCACCTTAATGCAAGAAGATCTAGAGATGCTCATCAATGACCGAGCACAAAAACTAGCGCAACAGCAACAACAAGCAGCTACTGGTGGCAATTTGCCACCTAATCCCGTAGTGTCGACAATAGCACATCAAAGGGAAAAAGGAGTTTAGGAGGAAGGCACCATCCATTTCCCTCCCATGCATCATTCACCAATCCCGCTTCATCAAGTGCTCTTCTATACACGACAACCCGATTACATGGGCCAAGAAGGACTACACCAAGAATCTTTTGGAGAAGCACCGGCCTGAGACGGGTGCAAGGGAAAAGCCCTGTAACTTGCAACTCTCCTGAGCAAATTAGCACCTCATTCTCTCAGGAGGTGCTTGAGATAAGCTGCCAAAATATTAACAACCCCTAACGATAGGTGAATACTCAAGGTCGACTGACCCTGAGGATTACTTCCTCAAATTTGAGAATGTTGCCTTCCTGCATCAATATACAGACAGTGTAAAGTACTGAGTGCTCCTTACTATGCTCGTCGACTTGACACAAAGATGGTTCAAGCAATTGTCGACGAACTCTATTCACTGTTTCAGGGATTTTTGTAAGGTTTTTCTTTATCATTTTGCTAGCAGACGTCATTATTAGAAGGTCCCCCCTCCCCGTGAGCTTTTTTTCGCTCAAATAAGAGCCCAAGGAGACACTCAGGGACTATATAAAAAATTCAATCAAGTGGTCATGGATGTCCCTACAACCACCACTGAAATTCTGGTGAGTGTCTTTCCCCAACGCCTCACTGATAATGATTTATTTCGCTCCTTAATCAGAAGACCTCCAAGGAACTTCAATCATCTACTTGACTGGCCAACTGATTTTATTAACGTCGAGGAGGCGCAGGCCACCTGGAGGAAGGAGGTCACCGCACCACCTCCGCCTCCAGCACCAGAGCATCAAGCCTTACCCGCTCCTTCACGTAAAGGACCCAAACGGGTCCTCAACCTCATCATCAAGAAATGCGGCCCCAAGCCATGCAACATGTGGAGGTCGAGTGAGAAAAATATCCCAAGCCCCTTCAGGGAGTCCCACGATGGTGGTGCATATACTACTAGTCAGCCACTCATGATACGCAGTAGTGTTATAATCTAGCAAATCGCTAGAATAGCAATCAAAGATTTCATCAATGCACCCTGTTGCCCAGCCATCACCCTTATCAACGGTCGAATGGCTCGCCCCAAAGAGACCAACAAGAGGCCTAACGATGCCAAAGGGCACCCGAACCTCCAGCAAGCCGGGCACAGGCTCCCGCCCGAGTCTAACAAGAGCTCCCAATACAACAAGATAAGAATTGTAATAATACCACACAGGGCAATATCGACTTGATAGTCGGGGGTCCAACCGATGGAGACTCCAACCGAGCAAGAAAATCACACGCTTATAGGTTGGAGATTCACACAGTTGGTTGCAACCAAGAGAAGGCATAGGGGCCCAAAATTAGCTTTGTGCCCAAGGATTTGGAGAGGGTGGAAATACTCCATGATGAAACTTTAATAATTAAGGTTATTATAGCCAATTATAACATTTACCGTACTTTTGTTGACACAGATAGCTCAGTCATTATCATCTTCAAACAAGCGTTTGAGTAGTTGTAAATAGACTCGAGCGAGCTTCAACCCATGGCGACTCCTTTGTATGTGTTCATAGGCAATGAGGTTCAGTTGCTCGACCAAATAAAGTTGGTTATACCATTAGGGAAGAGACCCTGATGAGGACGCGTCGATTAACCTTTATGGTTGTAGACGTGCCCTCAGAATACAACGTCTGGGCGAACCGACCCTAAATGAATTCTGAGCAGTTATCTCAATCTTCTACTAGAAAATAAAATTTCCCGTGGATGATCAAGTTAGGGAAGTTAAAAGAGATCAACTAGTGGCATGCAAGTACTATGTTGATATAATCAAAACTGAAGCAAACTCTGCTTGGAAGATGCAACGGATGGAAGTCAACACTATTCGGAAAACACCGCCTACCCTAGTCTATAAAAAGAAGGAGGAGGTTCAAATTTGACCAGACCGGCCAGAAGCCATTATCCAAGTAGCTGCCGACCTACCTCCGAAACTTAAAGAAGAGCTTGATGCGTGTTTAACACGTAACAATGATGCTTTTAGTTGGGAATCCAAGGAGATCATATGTGTCTCTTCCACAGTCATGGAGCATGTACTCTATGTCTTTCCTGAAGCCTAGCCAGTCAAGTAAAGAAAGGGAGATTTCGGGGCAGAGCAGAATAAGATCATCTGCGCAGAAGTAGACAAGCTATTAGAAGTCGACTACATCTAAGAGGTGTAGTTCCCGAGCTAGTTAGCCAACGTAGTCCTGGTATCCAATCCAAGAAATAAATGGAGGATCTGCATTGACTTCAGGGACTTCAACAAAGCATGCCCCAAGGATTATTATCCCTTTCCAAGAATTGACCAGGTAGTATATTCAACTTCTGACCACAAGTTAATTTGCATGCTGGATGCCTATTATGGTTACCATCAAGTATCTCTCCCATTGGACGATCAGGAGAAGCTTAGCTTTATAACCATTGAAGGCACTTACTACTATAATATTATGTCATTTGGACTAAAGAATGCATGTGCTACTTACCAACAACTTATGAACAAAGTGTTCTGAAAGTAAATTGGGTGAAATATGAAGGTTTATATGGACAACATCCTTATTAAGTCCCTCAAGGCGATTGACCTGTGCACTGATGTGGAAGAAACTTACCAGACTCTAAGGCAATATAGACTAAAGCTCAACTCCAGTAAATGTTTGTTCGGAGCAAAAAGCAGGTGGTTCTTGGAATACATTGTGACTGAGCGAGGGATAGAATCTAACCCGAGCAAAGTGTAATCCCTCCAAGACATGGCTCCCCCATGCAATCTGAAGGAGGCACAAACACTGACCGACCATATCACAGCCCTATCTCGCTTCATCTCTCGATCAACTAATCGAAGCTTGCCTTTTTTCAAGATCCTCTACCGAGTGACCAAATTCCAGTGGGATGCTAACTGCGACAAAGCTTTTAAGGAGTTAAAAAATTATTTGTCTGCTCTATCTATACTTGCTGATGCGGTGATAAGGGGCCCACCTAGTGTGGGTCAAGGGCTGAGGTAGCAGATGGCGTGGAGGTCAAGGTCAAGGCCAACATGGAGGTCAAAGTTAAGGCAGTCAACGCTAGGAAACCAGCGGGCTCACCAACAATGGGTCGAGCGAAAGTCTATTGCAGTTGTCAATCGGGCATGAAGTATCCAATCGACAAATGACTTGTTCGAGAAAAATGCCTATACAGCCAAGAGCACTACAGAAAGAGCATTAGATGCTCATCATGAAGCGAAGAATGTCAAGGCGACCGGAGCGCTCTCCTGGTCGGGCGAAAATAATCTACCGAACCAAGTCATTACATGGAAGCAGCAGAGGTCTACCGAGCGAGGGCCCCCAACCTAGCGGCTCCTTCGCTCAGCCAAGTAGTAGGACACCTCTCATATCCATTGATATCCCTTTGGGAGATAATGCTGCTGACAACGAGACATGTTCAACAGGTGGATCGTACGACGGAAGCTTCTATTGTCTTGTCAAGGATTTGTGTGCCCTGTTAAGGTATAGTGTCAAAGCTACTTTTCTGACATGTCCTTTCATAGGATAATTTGGAGAATGTGCCCATGCCTTAAGGAACATGCACATCGCTCGCTAGGGTGCCATATAAAGAGGGGGTCCATGCACCAGTAGAGATATGCGGTATTCACTATTCACATCTATGCTTATTGTTGCTCCGCTTTCTTCCATTTTTCTGATGACTGACTTGAGCGTCGGAGGGAGAACCTCGATGACCCCTTCCCTGGCTCAATACTAATATTTCTTATGTTGAAGAATAGAGCGAGATCTACACACGGTTAACCTAGAAGTCACATCCCAGCTCACATTCTTCACGATTTTTGGATAGGATCATATTGGCGCCGTCTGTGGGAATGTAGCATGTATCTGATACATGAAGATGGAGAACGTCGGATGACTCAGCATGATGACTTTAACAAAGGAGGAGTTGGATATGCTGATACAAGTCCGAGCAAAAAAAATGGTAGAGCAACAACAACAGCAGGTGTTGGTCGATCGCCAGATACATGAGCCCGTTGCATCAGTAGTGGGTCAGCAGACCAAATACAAGGACCGAGTGGATCATGTATCCATTCAGGGGTAGAATAAGAAGCTGATCAGCATATATGGGGGTGCGCCCAAAGCGTCAATCCCTTTTCATCGCACGCTATTCTAGACTCCCTCAGAGGAACAATACTGAGCAGAAAGAGAACTGGGATCTTCTTTAGAAGACGCGCCCGTTCGAGATTCACGGAAAGGGAAAGCACCCAGAAGTGATGATTCGCCCGAGCGGATCAATAGACAGTTCTCTCAAGGGATCCTGGATGGCCCCCTACCCCGGCATTACACCCCACTGACGATCAGTGAATACAATGGAATGACCGATCCGGATGACCACCTGGCCAAGTTAGATAATGCGGCCACACTCCATCAATACACAGACGGAGTGAAGTGCAGGGGCTTCCTCACCACCCTTTCCAGATCAGCGCAACGCTAGTTCAGACGCTTGCCGATCTGATCAATTTATAGTTTCAAAGATTTCTGAGCAGCGTTCTTGCACACTTTGCTAGCAGTCGCCGCTAACAGAAGACAAGTGTTATTCTTTTCTTGTTGAACAAGGGTCCAAGGAGGCATTGAGGGCCTACATTAAGCGATTCAACTAGGTGCGCATGGACATTCCATCGGTCTCCTCAGAGATATTGGTAAATGCCTTCGTCCAGGGGCTTACTGAGGGGGAATTCTTCCGCTCCCTCATCCGGAGGCCACCAAAAGACTTCGAGCACCTACTCCGGAGAGCCACTGAATAACCACCCATCATCAACCATCGAAAGGCTCCCGATCGAGAGCAGCATAGTCATATCAGGAGCCAAGAACACATGATGTGCAACATCTAGTAGTAGGTCGGCCAAAAGTTGCAAAAGGCAAGTCATGGACGACGTTGTTTTGCTCCTTCCATTAGTCAACAAGCATAACACCCGCTATTGCTACGACTTGACACCAATTTCAAGCAGATCGGCTCCGAGAGGATATCACCGTCGATCACCATCTCTCGGTCGGCATCATGGGCTCTGATCAGCAGGGCGAAGGGATAAAGAGAGAACGATGGCCGAATAGCGCCGTCATCAGCTTCAACGGAGAAATAACACAAGTCTCGCCTAAGCTTCTGTTAAGTGGAACAGACCCTTGGCTCGAGAGGAGGAAGACTAAAGCAATGCCGCTCGAGGTGAAATTGGAATGATCTCCGATGGGTCGACCGGTGGTGATTCCAACTGAGCGAGAAAGTCGCACGCCCGACGGCTGGAGATATATGCTGTTGGATGCAGTAAGGAGAAGGTCGAGGGACCTGAGATTAGCTTCATCCCCCAAGACTTAGAGGGAGTAGAGATCCCTCACAACGATGCCTTGATCATCCGGGCGGTAATCACTAACTAAACAATTCATTGAACTTTTGTTGATATAGACAGATCAGTGAATATAATCTTCAAGAAGGTGTTCGATCAGCTACAAATCGACCGGAGTGAATTACAGCCCATGATGACCCCACTCTATGGGTTTACGGTAATGAAGTATTGTCGATCGGCCAGGCTCGGCTGGCCATATCTCTTGGAGAGGAACCTCTTAAGAGGACCAGAATCACAAACTTCATTGTGGTGGACGCATCGTCTGCCTACAATGTCATATTGGGCTGACCGACCCTGAATGAGTTCCGAGCGGTGGTGTCCACCTTCTGCCAGAAGATCAAGTTTTTGGTGGGCAATGAGGTGGCGAAGTTAAAGGCGACCGGTTGACTGCTCGGTGGTGCTACATCGAGATGGTCAAATCCGAAGCGAGGATAGCGCGGAAGATTCCGCGCTTGGAAGTGAACACCATCATGGAAGAGCCTCCCGCACTGGTCTATGAGCAAAAGGAGGAGGTTTATATCCATCCCAACTGTTCGGAAGCCACTACATTTGTTGCCATCGACTTGACAGATGACAAGAAGGCAAAGTTGGTCTCTTGCCTTAGGCGAAATCATGATGTGTTCACCTGGTCGACACACGAGCTCCCGGGCATCTCGCTAAGTGTAGCTTAACATGAGCTTCATGTCCGACCAGATGCTCGGCCTGTGAAATAAAGGAAGAGAGACTTTAGCGTGGAGTAGAACCAAATTATTTGAGTGAAGATTGAAAAGTTGTTGGAAGCAGGCCACATCCGCGAGGTGCAATTCCCGAGCTGTTTGGCCAACGTCGTGCTGGTCTCCAAGCCGAGCAACAAGCGGTGAGCCTGCATCGACTTTCGTGATCTGAATAAGGTCTGTCCAAAAGACTTCTATCCCCTACCACGGATAGACCAAATGGTGGACTCCATGGTAGGTTGTAAACTGATCCGCATACTTGACGCATATCAAGGTTACCACCAAATGCCGCTCGCCTGAGAAAATCAAGAGAAGGTCGACTTCATCACGGCCGACAGGACTTACTGCTACAATATCATGTCTTTCGAACTAAAGAACATCGACACCACTTATTAACTACTGATGAATAAGGTATTTTGAAGACAGATCGATCACACCATGGAGGTATATGTCGATGACATCTTGATAAAGTCTCTCCAAGCCACTGACCTTTGCACAGATATCGAAGAAATCTGCTGGACTTTGAGGGCATATGGAATCAAGCTGAATCCAAACAAATGCCTATTCGGAGCAAGGAGTGGCTGCTTCCTGGGCTACATCATCATTAAGTGGGGGATCAAGGCGAATCCGAGCAAGGTGAAGGCGTTGCAGGACATGCCCCCACCCTGCAACTTGAAGAAGACCCAACTGCTGACCGGACGGATCACTACATTATTAAGGTTCATCTCCAAATCATCCGACCAGAGTCACCCATTCTTCAAGGTGATGTGCCAAGTGACGAAGTTCCAGTGGGATGCAGAGTGCAACAAAGTGCTAGAGGAACTTAAGGAGTACCTTATCTCCCTATCTATACTGGTGAAATCTAACGTCGATGAGCTGCTCTAGATTTATCTGTCCTCAACAGAGTATGCCATTGGCTCGGCGTTGGTGAGGCGGAACGACCCTGAACAATAACTTGTATATTTTCTAAGTCATATATTAAAAGATGCAGAATCCTGCTACATCAGTCTCGGAAAATTAACCTACGCACTAGTACTCACCACTCGGAGACTCCGACTATATTTTCTATCACATCCGATCGTGGTGATGACCAACAACACACTGGGAAGAGTCATCTTTAACCTAGAAGTATCCAGATGACTAATTAAATGGACCATCGAGCTGAGCAAGTTTGACATACAATATCAACCGTGAAGGCGATCAAAGCACAAGCCTTGGATGATTTTGTTACCGAGGTTCAGAATGCCGAGCCGGATGCAACTTGGAAAATCTATATAGATGGTTCATCCACCCGGCAAGGGAGCGGGATCAACATCCTCTTGATTTTACCTCGGGAGGACAGGATGCAGTTTTCCATGCCGCTGGATTATCGAGCTATAAATAAAGAAGCTGAGTATGAGGCCTTGATGGCCAACTTACATGCAGCTCAGCATGTAGGAGCCACGAGAGTCCTCATCCACTCGGATTCTTATCTAGTGGCTCAGCATCTATTGGGCACGTTTGAGATAAGCAGCTCCTAACTCAAGCTATATGCAGAAGCTTTCGAGAAGTTGAAGGCAAACTTCTAAGGAGTGGTTATACAGAAGATCCTCCGATCGGATAACCAGGCCACGGACGAGCTGGCTAAGTTAGCTAGTTTATTATCGCTGATCGTAATAAATCAACCGGTTAAACAGGTGTCGCTGGTGGCACATATCGATAGGATTGATGGAATAAGCTTCCCAAGCGATTGGAGGCATCACTGATAGAGTTCCTCCGATCCGGCGTCACACTAGCCGATGAGGAGGAAGCTTACTTGTTGAAAAAGAGGGTCAACCAATTCACCTTGATTGGGGATCATCTATATAAAAGAGCTTTCTCAAGGTTGTTGCTCAAGCGTGTCGGATTGGAGGACGTTGAATACATCCTACAAGAAGTGCATCTGGGCTCCTGCGGAAGTCACCCGGACGACAGATAACTAGCTCGAAAGATCCTATTGACGGGATATTTTTGGCCCACATTACAAGAAGACGCCGCTCAGATGATGGTCACTTGCTTATCATGTCAAAAGTATCATAACATCCCACACCGACCCACCGAGGAGATGAAAGCGTCCACGGTGTCTTGTCCGTTCGACCAGTGAGGCATGGCCATCGTTGGGTCATTTCCAATGATAATCGGTCAATGAAGATTTATACTCATCGCAGTAGATTATTTTTCAAAGTGGGTGAAGACCGAGCCGCTAGCCAAGATAACCGAGCATATAGCCATCAAATTTAGATGGAAAAATATCTTATGTAGGTTTGGCATCCCTCGCCGGCTCATCTCGGACAACGTAAGATAGTTGGTAGGATGGAGGCTCAAGGAGTGGTGCGAAAGCTATGACATTACATAGGCTTTCACCTCAGTGGCCTACCCCCAGAGCAACAGCTAGGCGGAAGTCACCAATAGGAAAATCCACAGAGGGTTACGGGCTCGGCTCAACCATGTTGGAGGCAGCTCGGTCTTTGAACTCCCCAGCGTATTATGGGCCCATCATACAACATCAAGGGAGGCAACCGGTATCACCTTGTTCCATCTGGTGTACAGAGGTGAAGCGGTGATTCCAGTGGAAGTCGGAGTAGAGTCCGACTATGTGCATCTCTACGATGAGGGAAACGCCGAGTAGAGACTTATGGAGCTCGATTTGGTAGATGAAGCACGGGATAAGACCGTCGTCCAACTCATGGCATACAGGCAATGCATGAAGTAGAACTATAACTGGAGGGTAATCCCAAGGTCATTCCAAGTCGGCGACTTGGTTTGGAAGAGAGTGAAGTCGGTCAGTGACGTCACCAAGCTATAAGCCCCATGGGGAGGACCCTACAGAGTCATTCAAAAGCTCTACTCGGGAGCCTACTATCTACAAGATAAAGATGGGAGAAAACTAGAGCAGTCTTGGAGTGCAAACCATCTCCAGCCCTATAGGGTTGGGTGAGAGGTGCGTAGTTAAAATTCAGATAAAATTGTATAAGCATATGTCCTATAAGTGCATGTGAACAATGAATAAAATTTCTAAGTGTCCTAAACTCTTGTGCCGATCTGCCAAGTTAGAAGTCGAGAGACGACTATAAAACCTTGTCTACACCTTCAAAAGTTGAGCGGTGACTATAAAGCCTTGTTTACACCATCAATAATTGAGCAGCGACTATAAACCCTTGTTGACGAATCAACAGTCAAGATGCGACTACAAACCCTTGTCTATGCCGTCAACAATCGAGCGACGACTATAAACTCTTGTCGATGAATCAACAGTTGAGTGTCCACTATAAACCCTTGTCGACGAATCAATAGTTGAGCGGTGACTATAAACCCTCGAGTCTATGACAATAGTTAAGCGACGAGTATAAACTCGAGATTAAAATCAGTGATAAGTTGTGATGACTATAAACATCAGTTGTACGACCGATTGCCAGGCAAGGCCCTCACTCACCAAAGCGGAGAGACCATTCGGCGTACGCTGAAACAAAAGGTTAGATGGCTCGCTAAATAGTCACATTGACGAGCAAGGGTACAAGAATGCATAATTAGAGAATTTTCGCAAAATGCTAAAAGGTGGTGGAGATGCTAGATAGACTACTAGGTCGAACAACGATGCATAGAGGAACACTCGCAAAATTTAAGAAAAGGAGGGAACACCGAACGAGCGTTCATTCATTGACACTTAGTAAATTTTTTACAAAGCACTTGGAGAGGGTACAAAAGGCAAGGTTACTTGAGATAATCGAGCACGTCGTTGGACAGCGACTCGGTGAACTTTTCTCTATTTATAAACTTGTTGGTCATCGTGAGAGGGAGATAGCCGCCATCTATCAACTGTTGGATAGTTTCATTGATGCCAAAATTGAACAGGTGAAGGGCCCAATCAGTGAGTCAATCATTGAAGGGGTATGAACGGAGATAATCACGCTTGAAGAGTTCAAACTGACCGGGCTCTGCATCTTGGTAAATTTTAAAGGCTGCTCGGTACGCCTCTAACTTGTTTTTCATCGACTCCAATTCAGCATCCTTGGCGTCGAGCTAAAGTTTAGCATCCACCTGCTCTTTTGCTCGACTCTCCTTCTCGGTGACTAGAGCGGCCTTAGCCTCCTTGAGATTTTGCGCTGAGACCCTAGCCTCTTTATTTTTAATTTCTAAGTCCTCTATGACGCGAAGCTTTCGGGTGTTAGCAGAGTTGATTTTGGACTCGAAGCGGCTAACTTGTTTGTTGAGCCACTTAATTCGCGAGGCGTGCTCAACACTTTTGTCCCGCTCAGCTTAAAGTTGTTCGGAGCACCTCTTCAGATCGGCCTTCAATTGGGTCACCTCGCTAGTCAGCTACTCCAAATGCCCTCAGGAAGCCTCTAATTGGTCGCTTGGAGCACACAACTGTTGGACTTCGTGCTCCAAAAAAGTTAGCATTTGGCACATGGAAAGCCTTTCGACCCAGAACCGCAATAACAATAAGTTAGTAAGTGCTAAGCAGGAAATAAGCAAGTAAATATACAAGCAATATACATACTCCAGTGGCCTTCTAAGTATGGTTGTCTAGTAGCTATCTCGGGGAGATGGTAGCTGCGCGGGCCCTAGCATCGGGCCATACTTGCGCCAGTGGCCCTTGGATTCAAATATGATGCTCGGGGGAACGGGGCTCAGTGTCGTCTGGATGGCGCCACTCATCAGTAGGCAAGTGGATAATGGCTGTTATGTGCCTCTAGCTGCTCAGACCAGAAGGCTTGGAAGTCACTTTGCCCATGGACATGGACATCAGAGATGACAGGATGGAAGATACCTGAGTGGTCGGCAATGAGGAGTGAGGAGGCATATACGCGATAGACGACGCATATATAGTCCCCGACGGTAACTCGGACAGAGAGGTGTCAGGTCAGATGAAACGAATACAGGAATCGAGATTGCTGCTAGCTTTGGGAAGGCGGCTAATGAAGTTACACCCCACTCGGAGGAGAGGCGTGAGTCGGTACGCGTAGGGGTCTGCAAGGTGGAAGTGGCCGATCGGGAAGATGCTTCCCCATGGTGCGTCTTGCATCATATTAGAGGTTCACCTGATGTGGCTGACTCTGAGGGCACCTCGATCGACAGCATTGAAGGCTGATCAGGAGGTAGGTTAGTTGTAGCAGTCACGACATCACTAGTCGCTGTCTGACTTGTTCTAGCCTCACTGGCAACACGTGGGTCCCTCTAACTTCACCGGTTGGGTTGTTGGATTACTAGACTGGCTGCAAGCTGCGACTCTACAGCTCGACAATGCCTGCGGTGTTAGTGTCTACGTCTGCAAGCCTACTCTTACCGGTGAGATGTGCTCTCAGCATGATTTGAGCTGCAAAAAAGGAAGAAAAATTAGTTAGATTCAAAGATGATGATAAGAAATGAAGCGCGAATTCAACAAAGGAAAGAACTGTTGGAGCAATCCCAATGGTCCGTGCGACCATGTGTTTTGGTGTTTGGGCAAAGAGTTTAAGTTATGTTCACCCTTGTATTTGATATGTGTATTTAAGTTGTACAAATTTGCAGGATACACATTTGACTCAGGTTGATGGCTTCGGGTCCGGTGAAGGATGGAGCATCCGAGGGACCGTGGACAAGGCAGTGAGAACAAGGGCCGAGGGAAGCGACTTCGAGGCATACGCGAAGGATGACATTGGGACGAGCCGCGGGCTTGAGTGCATCCGAGGGACTTGAGACAAGAGGAAGTAGGCTTGAAGGCAAGAGGTCAAGACTGCAAAGAAGCGTCAAGTGAGTCATAAGGGTGAGGGTCCGAGTGCTGAGAGATTATACTCGGGGTAAAATCCTAGGTTTAGGGTTTTATTGTAGTAGCTACTGTAGCAATTACTATAGCAGCACTGTAGCAGTCGACTGGTGAAAATAGCAGTCGACTGGGAGTGAATAGAATGCTTCTGTTCGCTCGACCAGTGTGGAGCAATTGACTGCTAGTTTTAGCAGTCAAGTGGTATCGAGCCGTTGGGATGTAACGGTCGAATTTTCACAGAGGTCAGTCGACTGCTAGTTTAGCAGTCAACTGGTAGGTAGGGTTTTCAACCCGCGGCTTATATAACCAAGGCTTGGAAGCTTGGTTATTCCTGACGAAATTAGTGGTGGTAAACCCTAATTAGTAGTCTACTAGTCTCAAGAGTCTTGGTTGATTTTGTGGTGAGGTTTCTCCACCCACAAGGAGCGATTTGAGATAGCCGGAGTTTGCCGGGGGCTAATCCACCAATGGATAGGGATCGTCCACCTCAAGGACACGTTGTGGAGTAGGAGCAAGCAATCTCCGAACCACGTTAAATGATTGTGTAGCTTGGTTTACATTTCATTTCTTCCTTGTCTTTAGCTTTCTTTGCTTTCATTGTTTTAGTTTTAATATATTCCACTTGCATAAACTAACCGTGTAGAAAAGAAAGTAAATTGGGGGTGGCCTAGTTATCCAACCCCCCTTCAAGCCGGCCACCAATCACCTTACAAGAACAAAGAAGCTTCCTGAGGAAGGTCGCCGACGAAGATGAGAAGGAGAAGAAGCTTCGCAGAAGGTGCTCGAGATGGAAAACATGAGGAAGAATGAAGATGATGGCGAGTAAATAACGACATATAAAGCCAGCGAGCGATCGCTCCGAGCCGTCCGATCAAGGGTTATGAAAAACGAGGGCAAGATCTGGTCGTGGAATTTGAAAAGGCGTCTGCCACATCATCAACGGATATCCGCCTGTCACGTCAAACGTGCGGTGGTAGAGAGTGGGGCGTGTGGCAGCCAGTGATGAGAAGTATTAATGGGGCTTAATTAAAAAGCATGGGTGGCGTGCTCGGCCATAATGGCCAGAGATTTGCACAGTCTTCAAGAAATTGAAATGGTGTTAGCAACTATTACAAGGTGCTCGTCCAAGAGAGTGATGAGATGTGAAGAAATCACTAAGTGTCGCTGCCAACTACCCCGATCGACATGGATCTCTAACTATATTATAGCTGAGTGGCTCCTCAAAACCCAGTCCTGTGGAGTAAAAGCCGAGCGGCAACTACACACTCAGGGTAGTAAGACAAAACAAAACGACAACTAAGAAGATTATATAATCCGATTGGCGGATTGAGAATAGAGAATGCCCGATCAGGAGGCCACCAAAGACATTACCTGTCCAGTCAGTCAAATTTACAGCCACCTTCAACCAGACTTGAGGGGAAGACTTGTGATGCGGTGATAAGGGGCCAACCTAGTATGGGTCAAGGGTAGAGGTAGCAGATGGTGTGGAGATCAAGGTCAAGGCCAACGTGGAGGTCAAAGTCAGGGCAGTCAACATCAAAGAACCAGCGGGCTCACCAACAGTGGGTCCAGCGGAAGTCTACTCCAATTGCCGGTCGGGCATGATTCTGATCGACAAATAGCTTGTTCAAGAAGAATGCCCATATAGCCAAGATCACTATGGCAAGAACATCATATGCTCATCACGAAGCGAAGAATGTCAAGGAGATTGGAGTGCTCTCCCGGTTAGGCAGAAATAATCTACCGAACTAAGTCATTGCATGGAAGCAGCAGAGGTCTATCGAGCGGGGGTCCCCAACCGAGTGGCTCCTCCGCTCGGCCAAGTAGTGGGAACCCTCTTATATCCATTGATATTCCTTTGGGAGATAATACCATTGACAATGAGGCATGACCAATAGGCGGATCGTACGACGGATGTTTCTACTATCTTGTTAGGGATTTGCGTACCCTATTAAGGTATGACATTAGAGCTACTTTTCTGACATGTTCTTTCATAGGAAAATTTGGAGAACATGCCCATTCCTAGAGGAATGTGCATGTCACCCACTAGGGCGCTATCTAAAGAGGGGGATCTTCCATCGGTGAAGGTACGCGTTATTCATTATTCACTCCTGTGTTTACTGTTTCTCCGCTTTCTTCCATTTTTCCAGCGATTGACTTGAGCGTCTGAGGGCCAACGCTAGGGACTCCTTCCCTAGCTCAGCATTGACATTTCTTGTGTTGCAGAGTGAAGCGAAGTCTATACGCAGTCAACCCAGATGCCACATCCCCAGCTAGCATTCTTCAGGATTTTCGAATAGGATCACTTGCTAAGCCAGTAGCAGGTGAGCCTTTGTGGATGTATTTGTCAGTCAATGAGCATGCAGTCAGATCAGTGTTTGTGAGACAGGAGGAAAAAGATCAACAACCTATATACTTTTTAGGTCATTTATTAAAAGGAGTTGAGTGTCGTTACACTACGCTCGAGAAATTAGTGTATGGATTGGTCTTATCTGCTCGGAGGTTGCGTCCTTATTTCATTTCTCACCCAATCATGGTACTTACTATCAGCACTTTGGGTCGAGTACTTGTCAACCTAGAAGCCTCCGAGAGATTGATTAAGTGGACCACGGAGCTCAGTGAATATGACATATAATATCAACCCCGAGCGGTCATCAAAACTCAAGCCTTAGTTAATTTCATAACAGAGGTGCAAAACCCTAAGTCTGAGGAAACTTGGAAAATATATGTGGATGGATCATCCACTTGGCAGGATAGCGGAATAGGTATTTGTTAGAACCCCAAGGTAGTTTTGATGTGATCAAACAAGTTAGGTTAGGTCCTATTGGGTTTATCCTTGTGTCTAAGTGTGCAGGAACTTAGGAGCACAGGAAGTCGAGCAAAATACGCAGCTAGCGAGAAGGACGGCACGGGAGAGAGCCGACGGGCTCGGTGCATCTGAGGGACGAGGTGCTGCGGAAGAGTACGTGGGCGGACGAGAAGGAGGCGCGCGACATTTTTGAGGGGTGAGAAGCCGAAGCGAAAGGTTGCTCGAGAAGGCCAGAAGTCGGATGACCGAGATCACCCAAGCGAGCGGAGCCGGAGTGGAAGACCCGGACCGAGGCGAGCGGAAGACTCAGACGAAAAAAGTCAACTATATTGACTTTCCTGGTCCAGGTGCTCGGACCAGGTTGGGGCGGTTGTACCTGGTCGAGGCGCTCGGAACCAGTCCGGGGCGCCTGGACCATTCGGGCGCCTGGAATCCAAACTTTACCCAAATCGACGTGGCATTTAATCATTGCGTCAGGGATAGAATTTTATCCCATTCCAAGCACCTGGAACCTTTCCAGGCGCCCTGACCAGGGCTATAAATACAGCCTCGGTCCAAGAGATTCAGAACAACACTTGTGATCCATTCTAGTTTTGTTTTGTTCTGTAATTGAGTACTTCAACTGTTGTAAGAGGCTTTTCCGCCTGAAGGAGATTATTTACCGAGCTCCAATTTCCTTGGATTAACAACCTCCCCGGTTGTAACTAAGTAATCCTTTCGTGCCTCTTTTCTTTCAGTCATTTATTGTATTTATGCAAGTGTTAGATTAATTAAGTCATAAATTCGAGAAAGGTTCTTTTTATTTGTCAGAGCTATTCACCTCCCTCTAGCCGACCGCCAAAGGTCTTACAAGTGCTATCAGAGCGGGTTCACTTCAGGAGGACTAACGGCCGAACAAAGCACACGAGATGGCCAGATCGAGCATCCATCCACCGAAGCTCGAGGGGGAATTCACGAACTGAAAAAATAAGATGGAGGTATTTTTTAAAATAGATTTTGAATTATTAATAATTATGAAATATGGTTTTGTAGATCCGAAACACAAAGAAGAATATCAATGGATGAAGAAGGAGCAAGCCGACTTCGTGGCAAATGGCAAAATAGAATTTCATTTGCTTAGTGTTTTACCACCTTAAGAAGTCAACCATATTGGAGCCTATGAATTAGCAAAGGAGCTCTGGGAGAAATTCCTGGAACTACACGAAGAGATCTCGGAGGTAAAACTAGTAAGACGGGACTTGCTCCAGAATCAGATCAGCAACCTTCGGTTAGAAGAAGGCAAAACCATCGCACACCTCCACTCAAGAATCAAGGAGCTAATCACCGGACTCACGAATCTCGGAGAAAAGGTATCCAACCAAGATTCGCTAAGGTACGCGCTTAATGCATTTCCTAGGACTCCAGAATGGTCAAACTTAGTGGATGCGTATTTCATCTCTAAGGATTTAGAGGTAAGCACCTTAGAAGAATGCTTTTCAACTTTTGAAATTCATGAGTCAAGATGTGCAGGTCTAAAAAAAGAATCAAGGCAAAATGTTGCTTTAAAAGAAAAAGTGGACAAACCAGATTTTGAGACATCACTTGACGATGACGAAATGACTTTAATGATAAGGAGATTTAAAAGATTGTTTAAATCCAATAAGTTTAATCAAGTGTAGGGTAAGAGACAAAAAAAAAAAGGTAAAATGCTACCACTGCAATGAAGAATGACACGTAAAAGACAACTGTCCAAAACTAAAAAGCAAGGATAAGCATAAGGACACAAGCACAGACAGGAGACTAATCCAGAAAAGGCACAATAACCTAAAAGCATCGTGGGATGAAACATCATCAAAATAAAAAATCGAGGCCTACGCCGGAATCGCACTAATGGCAAGTCATCAAGACAAAGAGGACAAAACAAGCTCTTCCACAATGAGCATCGAGAGCATTGATGAAGGGGGAGCAATATCATAAGAGAGTAGCTCTACAAGGGGAGTCTCAGATGATGAAATCGACAAGGTAAGTCAAGTACGATCCTTACCGCCTAATAAGCTATTTAAATTTATAAAGTTTCTGATTAAAACATCTCATAAATTAGAAGTAGAAAATAAGGAGTTAAAATCAACATTAGCTATTTCTTGTCGATTAGAATATTTTGAAAAAATGAAATTGGAAAATGAAAATTTGAAAACAAAAATAGAAGAGCTGAAAAATTGTACATGCACACATATTAAAAGATATAATGATTTAAATTGACACCTTAGATTTCATAGGGGCAAAATCAGAAAACTGTCAAGAAAATATGTACCTAAGAAATTTCTGATTAACCAGTTAGAAGGAACCTATATTGGGTTCCAAAATCGTATTTGAATTAGATATTTAAATTTAGGGCTTTCAGGGATTAGATTAAATGTTTGATTTCCTTAAAAGGCTTTGTCTAGAAAGTGGTTGTTGGTCCAAAAACTAAGAAGGTCTAATGTCTCACCATAGCTTGGAAGTCAATTAATGAAATAAAATATTTAATTAACTAACTGATAAACATTTACTTGTGATTAATAATGCTTTAAATAGTTGTCAAAATTACTTAAACATTCTTTTCTTGCATTTTTTTTAACTTAGATTTTTTTTTTGCAAAACTTAAAGTTTTTAAAAATTATCTATCTCAAAGTTTTTTAAAAAACTTTTTCAACTAAATATTTTTCCCTTAGGCTTTTGAGGTATCACATTTTTTATGTGATCAAAGGGGGAGAAGGAAAAATTAAGTCTAGGGGGAGGTAGCTTAAAATTAATAGCAAATTTATTACATTTACTTTATGTTGGTTTACCCTAACTTAACTTGGGTTGCTCATATAAAAAAGGGGGAGATTGTTGGAACCCTAAGGTAGTTTTGATATGATTAAACAAGTTAGGTTAGGTCCTGTTAGGGTTTATTGGTGCGGTTAACACTAACGATCTAACTCAGGTTTTGATGAATAACAAAGTAGGTTAAGTTAGTTTCTAGTGATCTAACACTTTGATTGAGTGTACAGGAGAAGTCTAGATAGGTCGATGGGTAAACCAAATATCTGGCACGAAACCCAGCTAGATCGATGGGTCGATCGGATAGTTGACATGAAGTCCAAATAGGTCGACGGGCTAACCGAATGTCTGACACGAAGTCCAGCTAGGTTGACGGGTTGACCTGATAGCTGGCACAAAGTCCAAACAAGTCGACGGGTTGACAGGATGTCTGGCAAGTTAAAGGGTGCTGGAATTTCGTTCTGTTTAAATTTTCCATACAAAAATTGTACAAGTACAGAACTATTCCTAGCAACCCGCATGTTCGATCAGACATGTGTTTGATCAATCAAGAAAGTTCTTGATGGATCAAAGCACACCTTGATTGAAGTACAAGATCACTGACCTCTTGTGTTGGTATTCAAAATCGATACAAAGAAAACTCGACTAATTACGTAGCGGAATTAAGAACTAGTTGTACCTTTTCTTTGTAGCTAAAGACCTCTTGATCTTCTGCCATATTCCTCTCCTCTTCTTGGACGTCGTGTGGGCGACGATCTACCAAGACAACACCACCCTTCTTCTCTTCTTGGTTTCTAAACCACCGGCTACAAAAGGAGGCTCTAGGATGGGGCACCTTCTAATCTTCTTCCTTCTCTTCTTCTTCCTCTTCTCCAATCCGCTGGCCACCAAGTAGGAGGGAGCATCGGCCACCAAGGAGGAGGGGGCGCCGGCCGCCAAGGAGGAGGGGTGTTGGCCCTAGCAAAGGAGAAGGGGAGGGGCGCCGGCCCTAGGTGAGGAGGAAAGGGAGGGGTGGCGGCCACAAGGAGGAGAAGAGAGAAAATTAGAAAATTAAGTTTTAGGGGCCATCACCTACTCCTTTTTATAGGCTTATCGTCAATTACAAAGAAAGAAAAATAATAGAATTCTGTTTAGAAAAAATCTCCCTTTCTATACCTAAGTTGAACCAAACCAAGTTAAGTTAAACCAAATCAAGTTAAGTTAAACCAAATCAAGTTAAGTTAAACCAAATCAAATTAAGTTAAACCAAACCAAGTTGTGGATGGGTGGATGCGAGGTTTTATATAGAGGCTACAACAGGGACCTAGACGAGGAATTGGTTTAGGCCTCCTGATGGGCTTGGGCTTCTTGTGTTCAGCCCGAACACCCAACCCAAGTCCATCAATAATAACTCATACCACTAAAGGGTTATTATTGAACTACCGTATCAATCCCATATTATAATATGGGCTCATTCTTATCATGAGTGTGTTAATCTCCCTATGTTTAAGATATCGTATGTCCGTTAATTAATTGAGTTACTGACAACTCAATTAATTAACATTTGATTCCAAGAGTAGTACCACTCAACTTTATTATCATGTTGGACTAAGTCCACCTGCAGGGTTTACATGATAATCCTTATGAGCTCCTCAAGGGGACATCATTAGCCTAAATAATTAGGACACAGTTTCCTTCTATAATCAACAACACACCATATAAACAATACTATTTCCCAACTCATCGGGCCTATTGATTTAACAAATAAATCTCACCCATTGATAAGTTAAAGAAATAAATACTAAGTATATCTGCTTGTTATTATATAGGGATTAAGATGACACACATCCATAATAACAGAGGTTCTGTTCTTTTATGTAATCAGTGCAAATCGAACAACCTCAAATGGTCCTGCTCAATACACACATAGTGTACTAGTGTAATTTTATAGTCAAGATAGACTAATACCAAATTACACTACAATCATTCCAATGTTTTGTCCCAATCCATCTTGATTGTGAGCTACTATTTATAATTTATAAGGAATCGATAACATAATCTTCTGTGGGGCACCACACACCATGTTATCTACAATATAAATTAAATGGACAACTGCATTGATATATATATAAATATCAAATGTAGACATTTGACCAAAGTGATTCTTATTTCAAAATATTTCAAAACAGATGTTCATACAGAAGCTAGGCTTATAGTATACATCCCAACACAGGTAAGTTAAGGTAAGTCACTGGAGGGGAGTGACTTGGTGAGGACGCGTTCCTAGTTAGGGAACTTAGGCATCGATTAAACTTAGAACTATTTCGAGAATCTAAGTTGAAATCATGACTAGATTCCGGTCTTGGTGAGACAGAATCTAATTACTACTCTAAATTGTTATAATTGTGCTAACACTTTATTTTGCAGGTTAGTATAATTTGTATTTGCATCAGAGTAATATTTTCTTACAAGGAATTAAGTTGCTGGAAAATGGTGGTCCGGGGGCCCAGAGTGCAAATTCTATCCCGATGTAGCATGGACCGCGTTGATTGGCTAGCTGACGTCACGCTCCAGGCGACCGAAAGGGATTCGGGTGCCCGAAGCTTTATATATAAGGAGGCCACCACCTGGAGCTAGAAACAATAACTTCTTTCCATAATTGCTCTCGTGTGCGCTACTTCCAAGACGCTCTTGCTACGCTGCGAAGCTTCTCCGACAACTTGCGGCCCAAGTTTATTTTCAATTATTGTTGGTATTTCCTTTAAAGAATTTTTGTACTTAATTCTGTAATCTTTTGCGAACTGCTAGTAAATTGCCCAACGAAAGCACTCAACGAGTGCAGGCCTTGAAGTAGGAGTCGACAAAGGCTCCGAACCAAGTAAAATTGATTTATTTTAGCATTGTATCGTTTATTTTTCCACTGCGTACTCATTTCAAATTTTTCAATCACTATTCACCCCCCTCTAGCGACTTCAGTGATCCAACAAGTGGTATCAGAACAGGTACCTCTCTGATTTGGTGCAACCACAAATCAGAAAAAAGGGGTGAAATTCTTTTTCTTTTTTTTCGATTTTAAGTTTTACGATATAATCCAAAATGGTATCATTACCTTTTTGGAAAAATTTTTCCGTAGCAATTAAGCTGAACTGGTTCAACACCAATTCAGTTTTAGATTTTTTATTTAATCCCGCACTCCTAATCCAAGACCAAGTCTTGGGACCTTTGTTTTCTTGTTTCCTTGTTTTATTTAATCCCGCACTCCTCAACTCGAAGGTTTCAACATAGTTCGCCCCCCTCTGTTCAATGGTGACGACTTCTCCTACTGGAAGAAATGAATGGAGGTCTACTTAAAGACCGACTTTGACCAGTGGTTCAGCGTCACTCGTGGCTACAAGGCGCCTGTTGACACATCCAGAAATCCATTGGACCCAGAACAGTGGAATCCGAACATGAAGAAGAAAGGCCAGACGGATTTCAAAGCGCTCAACACACTGTAATGTGGGCTGACGAAGGAAGAACTGATCTGAGAGGGACCACACCAAAACGCAAAAGAACTATGGGACAAGCTCGTCGAACTACACGAGGGAACCAACGATGCCAATGTAACCAAACGAGACCTTCTTTTAAATAAATTATTTAATCTTAAAATGTAGGAAGGAGAAATGGCAAGTCAGCTCCACGCGAGGATCAAAGACATCCTCAACGGACTTCACGCTATCGGTCACCAAATGGAGAACCGTGATTTAATTAGGTATGCTCTAAACACGTTTCCTTGAAATGCATTGTGGATGCTTACAAAATTTTGAAGAACCTTTCTAAGTTAAAGTTAGATGAACTGTTTTGTGAACTTGAGCTACACGAGCAAACTAACGCCAGAACCGAGAAAGGTATCACTTTGTTTGCAGGTTCCTCCAAGGAAAAGATAAAGACCAAGCCTGAACCTGAAGATGAGTCTGACCAAGATTCAAAAGACGAAGAGTACCTGGTAAACTTGGTAAGAAAGATGTTCACTAGGAGAAAGAAGAACTTCAGTAGAAAAGACTTGCAGAAGATCAACTCCACAACTGAACCAAGAAACGTGACCGGTTTCGGATGCAACAAGAAGGGGCCACTACAATAACGAGTGCCCAAAATCAAATAATGACAAGTCAAAGACAACAAAAAAGAAGACACTAAAAGTGACCTGGGACGATTCATCTTTAGAGGAATCAGAAGCCGAAGAGCAGAAGCACTAAAGCTACCTCGCGCTGATGGCCCATGAATCAGAATTGGAGGATGAATCAGAAGATGAGTTCGAACCCGAATCGAGCCATGAGTCCGTACTCATTCCCGAAGGTCCCGATGAGGTAAATTTTTATTTAAGCAAAAAGTTTTTTAAGGTTATTTCATGTTTGAATAGAAAATTAACTGAACAAGAAAATCAAAATAAAATGTTCCTTGAGGAAAACCAACAACTCAAGGAATAAATTGAAAAATCAAATCCAAATCAAGTTATAACACTTGAGGAGGAAAATTCAACACTAAAAGCTGAAATTAAAAGACTAAAAGATCTTTTTGAAAAATTTACAACTAGATCTAAAAATTTAGATTTTATCTTAAATAGTCAAAAGGTTGTTTACAATAAATCTGGACTTTGATACAAGTCAAATTCAAATAAATTATTTATATCAGTAATAACACAACACAAACAACAAACTAAAGCTTGGGTTCTGAAAGTGTGCTTAACCATGCAAGTAGGTATTACACGGCCGTGTGAAATCCACACGACCATGTTCTTCTTCATGGGTTAGTGGTATATCAGGCAGGGTGTATGGCAGTTTGCTCTGTCAGTGCTTCGCTGGTTCACTCATGGATAGCGTGACACAGCGTGGTAGCATGACAGGGATCCCTTCTTTAGATTGTCTCATGGAGATGAGAGCATTGAGCTCCCCCACTTATGATTTGGGGCAGGAGGATATGTGTACTCCGACAGCATCCTGTCCACTCGGTCACTCAGGAGTAGTGATGACTGAGTGCACAATTGTCATAGCCCTACCCACTCGGTCTCACCATCGCGTGTGAGATGGTTGACTAGCGTCAGGGGTGGCACATGTCAGTTTGCATGATTGCATTTATTGCTTGTGATTGCTGTATATTGGTTGTTGCATTTTGGTGGTTGCATATGATTGACATGCATACAAGAGACATGAGGTATTTAGTCTGACGATCGTATGTTTCGGATAGGAGGTCCTGGTGAGTACAATTCTTCTTCTGTTGTCTTTCAGTTTGCATTTCCTATCATTGATCAGAAGACTGTATTCCATGATTATTACTATTAGTTATATTCTTATTATACATGTCCTTTGATATCCGCTGAGTTGTTGAACTCACACCGTTGATATATTTTTATTTCAGATATCAGGTAGAGGTATGTGGAGTCGCTTGAAGTATCTTGTCTGCCGGTTCCCATGTCACATCAGAAGACTGTTACCGTTTTCATTTATGTTTTATTAGTTTTATGTATTAAGTGTACTTAGCATTGTATATAGGGGTGTCAATTCGGGTGGGTCGGGTCGGGTTGGGTCGGGTTGGATTTTTTTTTATTTTTTTTAACCCAACCCGAACCCGACCCGAACCCGACTTCAACCCAAAACACCTAAACCCGAACCCGAACCCGACCAACCCGATCAACCCGAACCCGACCCATATAACCCGAAAATCCGATTCAAAACGACTTTTTTGGGATATTTTCCCTATAATTCTTCACTTTTATCTCAATACTCCATCATTATCATACAAACATGATATTAATATACATAAAAACATCTAAATTTTTAAAATAAAATTTGATTTAACCCCAAAAAACCCCACAAAACCCTATATTTAAGTCAACCCGGGTCAACCCGAACCCGACCCGACCCAACCCGAAAATATTTAACCCTCCAACCCTCCAACCCGAACCCGACCCGAACCCGAAAATGCCCAACCCGAACCTGATTTTTTTCGGGTCGACTCGGGTTGGGTCGTCGGGTCGGGTTCATTTTTGACACCCCTAATTGTATATTCCAGTTTTGATTCTAGATTGTAGTGATGTGGTGTCTTGTATTGTTTTGTTGTGTGGTAAGCCTAGCCGGCTAGCAGTCTTGTTTTTGGTTTGTAATGGTTTCTATCATTTTCTGCTGTGTTTTTAGTTTTTGTTCCAGCCGAGTAGGATGAGTATAAACTGCGTAGTTGTGTATATATTCCAACCGTGTGTGGTTGATGTATATTTTTGTATGTATAAATACTTCAGATTGTCACGTATACAGGGGAGATGCTGCCAGATTTTTCCTTTGGCTGGGACTCCCCTAGGGCGTGACATTAGATGTACCTTTGAAGTGTGAATTCCCCTTATTTGAAACACCCATCTTCTCCTTTCATTTGCTGTGCCGATTGTTTCCTTCGATGAGATTTGATATTATGGATGATGAGAAGGTCGAAACTTCAATGGAATGGGTTGTTGTTACACAACCGCAAGTGTACGATTTCGTCGTCAGTAATAAAAATATCGAATCCACAGGGACTGTTAATTAAGCACTAGAGATGTCGCAAGGTAAGTTATCTAGATAGTCGAAAGCTGGCTTTGGCATTTGCAAACTAACGAGGGTGATTGAAAAGGGAAAGAGAAGGATGAGAGAAAGAGAAAGAACTGATCTTGGATGGAATGAGCTTCGGGAGATGGATTCTAGGATTTCAGTTTCATTGTAATACTAGAAGATACTACATAGATTGCTTAATTTCTGCCCTCTATGTTCATGCTCTTGTAGGAAGTTAGATTGGTCAATATCCCTAAGTATCGAATAGAGATGATCCCTGTGAAATCCTGTAACGGTTAACCCCCCTGTCACGAGGGTGCCTCGGTAGATCACTGGGATACACATCTAGTAAATAACAATAAGGATAAGAGTTACCTACCTCCTTATGGAGGAATTGCCTCTCCCGTCAAGAGAATGTCCTAGACATCCGTGAACGGGTTACCTTTGTCACTAGGGCCCCTTGGGTATACGATCTAGAGCACTCTCTTTACGAGAGCAGCAGTTCCTAAGGGATTGTTTCTCCTTTTAAGGGAACGTCTTAGACGTCCGGAAAGGGTTACTCCTGTCACTAGGGTACCTTGGCCAATACACTCTAAGGTATCCCCTTTGCAGGATCAAAAATCCTCCACATCAAGCAATCAAAGCATAGAAACGTAAACATGGCACACACACAACTCATCAAGCACGAACAAGGCATCAACAGGTCATTGAATAGAAACAAGGCGAATCTACATAGTTCTACATCTCCATCATATTACAAATACTTCCTAATCCTAGAAGAGGATGTCTACTCCATTGTGGGGGAAGAACAACCCCAAAACATAAAGAAGAACATACTTACAACCCTTGATATGAGAAGGAAGGGAAGAAGCGATGCTTGCCGAGATTTCCGATGTCTTGGGGATGCCTCCTTGCTCTAGAGATGGATGGAACGTCAAGGGACGGCGGCGGATGAAGCTCTAGGGTTTCCTCTGAAGAAAACCCTTTTCCAAGGAGAGGGACGAAGTCCCAAACCCAAGATGAACCCAAGAATAGGGTTCTTGACCCTTTTATACCTCCTCCAAGCTGCCCAGGAAAACCAGGATTACATGCATCCGGTAAACCAAGATTTTCACCCATTAAACCAAGTTTTCTCATGATTCACCCTAAACAAAAGTTGTATCCCTTGAAATTATATTCAATCTGATACTTGGATCAAGCCTTGGGTCCAACCGAGCCAAAAGTTATGGCGGTTCAAAGTTTGGTCTGCGGTCTGGGCGGAGGTCCAGTTGAACCCGCAGTTGGGAGGCACGGTCGTGCCATTTATCATGGGAAAACATTTCTTTCTCTCTATTGGATCTGAAGCAAAGTTGTAGATATTGAAGTTAGCTACGCTTTGATATAAAGAATCGCCCTAAACTCCAATGGAGCACAAAGTTATGGACGAATTACAATTGGTCTGCAATCTGCCCAGAATTCAACACAGCTCTATTTTGGTGTGGCACGACCTGTGCTCTTCATCACACGACTGTGTGGAATCCACATGGCCTCACACGGCTTCCTCTCGGATTGAGTCACATGACCGTACAAGGTTGCATGGCCGTGGCCTTCTACTTCTCTGCCAAGGTCACACGGCCGTGTGAAGTCACACGGCCGTGTGGAGTCAACTTCACACGGCCGTGTGGAGTCACACGGCCGTGACATTTGGCACGGCCGTGTGCTGCTTGGCCACGGGTTGATTGGCACTGCCGTGCCATTCGGCACGGCGAAGGCCCTCTTCATCTCTGGATTGCAAGCACGTCCGTGCCATTTGGCATGATCGGAACATGCTCATGGCCACACGATCGTGTGGCTTTGCACGACCCAAGCTCTTGTGTGCACTTTTACTTCATTTTCACTTCAAATAACGTCCTGTCAATAAGAAAACAAGCAAAGAGCAGATCTCCAAATAAATATAATAGAAGTATGGCGTTATAAAGAAATAGGATACAATAAACATAGAATATACTATGAAATACAAGTAGATGTGCGTCCAAACATGCATAAATGATCATAAGATCTACGCACATCACACCCCCAGACTTAAACATTTGCTTGTCCTCAAGCAAAACCCGCAATCTAGATTCATGTGGTTAGATAGTGCATCATAATCTCTAGCAAGTCAATCTAATTCTATCAAATAATTTCATTGGTGAGCAAGATACAAAAGTAGTTTAAGTATGACCTAAGTAGTAGTCCTCCGTGCTCAGTGCGAAAGTGGCCTAAATTTATCAAGTTTCAATCTCTAAGTCTAGTCAAGTCGTCATAAAATTGTGTTCCTTATGATTCCGGCGATAGGTACTTACTGCCACAAGCAAGGTTTGTTCACCTCAAAAATGCTATGCATCGTCTACACAAGGTCTCAAAGGAATACTCAGTATCAAGAGAAACATAGCATTCATTTCCCCAATAACATAACTAGGTCTCAAAGGGATGAATTGCTAGTTTCCACTCATGACAACAAATTTTTATCCCTTATTTTTTCTTCATTCACTTTTTTTCCTTTTTGAATGTTTGCAAAGTACCAAACTTGAATAAACTTTCAAATTTTTTTTTGGGATTAATTTTTTTTTTTCAAATTAGCTTACATGATCTGAGTTTATCCAGTAACCAAAATGTAGTTGAGAGGTCACCATAGAAGCACAAGTACTAGTCCAATTCTATGAATCATGACTATTTTAGAGTTATCAACCATCAAAAATAGGCATAGTGTATAGAGATCCTAAAACAATGTTAATACTTAAACTCTTATAGTAAAAGCATTGCTCACTTCATGTTATTAAAGATAGAAAAAGATATATCATTAAACATACTAGCACCATAAGTAACACATAAAATCTAGAATAAACGTGCTAGTATTTTGCAATAAGGAATAAACAATCATGATGTGATGTAAGATGTAACTAGTAAAAATTTTATTATGCAAAAAGAAGAAAACAAAAACAAAAACCAAATGCATCTAATGCATCCCCCTAGACTTAAACTTTTCATTGTCCCAATGAAAACTAAAAATAAAGTGGAGGAGATTAAAAGTAAGAGAAGTTACCAAATGATGTGTGCCAAGTATCCATGTCATTAACTTCTCCATCATGTTGTTGCACTCCTCCTAATCTTTGAGTCCTATAAAAGAAGATAGACAACAAAAATTAAGTAGATGATACATGTTTATTATAAAGAAAGAACTAAATATATAAAAGAAAACAAGGAAAATAAACTTGGGTTGCCTCCCAAGAAGCGCTTGTTTAAGGTCATTAGCTCGACCACCTCATTAGATTCATCGAAATCTCGTTCTTGGAGGGGTAAGATATTTTAGAACCCTCTTACCAAGGGCTCTTATTATGGAGGGAGCTTTCATCAAAAAGTGAAGAATCACTCTCTCCATCTTCGTCTTCTTAGAAGTTCTTTCAGGAGGTCAAAGACGGTTCAAATCGAGCTTCCAATTATAGGCCCCATGAAAATCTGCACACCCAAAAGAAAAACATACCTCTTCCAAGCATGGTATATTAGATGGAACTAGAACCTTATTAATATGAATTAAGTATGTATCAAAAATTGAATCACATCCAATAAAATCAATTATAGGTAAATCTATGAAATTTTCTAAAAGATCACTAAGAATACTTACCTTGCATTGTTGAGATGTACCTGAAAGTTCTAAACAATGGGATGTGACTTCTTCAAAATTAGGAATTGGTTCTAGTTCTAGCTCAGGTGGAAGTGGCTCTAAAAGTAGTGATTCTTGGGGCTTTGCTTTTATTGCACAAGTCCCTACACATTGGTCCACAATATGTTCAATCCTTGCAACTCTTATAATCTCAGAAGGCTGTGTGGATAAAGGAGGTGATTCTTGAAATGTTGCTTCCACAACACTACTCCCTACACTTCCTTTCATAACCTCATCATCAACACAAGCATCAAAGAATAAACCAACATCAATATCCTTAGTGGGAGAATCATCTATAGGAGGATCACTAACTTCATTTGTAGTTTTAGGTTGATCTACCACATCACATTCATCATCTGAAAATTTAATTTCATCATAACACCCTGTAAACCCAGAAGGTAAATATGAAAACTTGTTATCCACTGCATTATCATCACAATCCTCATCTGAAGAGTCCTCATCTTCATATACATTCAAAAATCTACACTCAACCATCTTAGTGTCACAGAATTTGCCAAAGTCTTCACTTTCATTGACCCTCACTAGCCTTTGTGGAAAAGAACCTTTAGTGAAGGTCTTGGGAAAGGTACTTCCTTTTTTTCATATTCCTTTTGAGCTTGCAGAGGAGGTCCAATTTCCATATCTAGTGTAGGTGTGATCAATCGTTGAGGGAAAGATACTTGTGGCCTTTGGGAACTTCCTGGAGTAATAGAGCTGAGTTCTTGTGGTCTTCTATTGTTCTTCTCCTCAATTCTATACAAGTCATTTTTCAGAAGTTTTTCATGATTCTTGCCGCTCCTCAACTTAATATCATTACACTTTTCACTAGATCTTATTTGTGTAGGAGGGGGATCTTCTTTGAACCATTTTGAAACTATGCTCTCAATCTTCGCCCCCAAATGTTTGAACTCCTCATTCCGTGACTTCTGAATTTTGACATTTGGGGTGGTTGAAC